>NC_051082.1:3238123-3453759 GCF_004664715.2 Peromyscus leucopus
GTCAGAACAAGTCACAAAAGACCTGTGCCTGAAGTCATTAGCTAAGACACCCAGTTTCCAATAGAAATGAAAACACACACACACACACACACACACACACATACACACACACTGCCAGATATTATGACTCCTACTCATGGAAGGAGGGTGTGGCCAACAGGATAAACCTCCTGGGCTCAGAATGTGGACTGAGTGCACAGATTTTCAAGTATTCACTGTAGATTTGTTCAAAGACCTGAAGAACTTGCCACTTAATGAGTTAAAAGACAGAACAGGCTGTAGGTGCCTGTGTGGCAGACACCCCGCTGAGCACGTGCAGGGTCTTGGGTTTCTTCCCCAACACCAAAAAGGAAAAGAATTTCATAATGAGCATTGGATGTAAAGTACCAGTGACAAGATGTACAGATATAAATGACTAAAAAGTACGCATAGACATTCTTCATTTTGAAAAAATCAAATATCTGAAACGGCGACTTCACCGTGGGGCTCAACAGCAGACCAGGGCCAGCGGATGAGCTGATGGGTTGGGAGCAACATCAAAGGGAATTGCTGGATCTGAAGAACAGAGAGGTGTGGGAATAAAGAAAAGTGAGTCCCTCCAGGCAACAGAACCAAGTCCAGGATCTGCATGGCGGAGCCTCGGAAGGAGCGGAGAAAAAAAGGGAGAAAATGAGACAAAAGGTCACGGCTTCAAATTTCCCCCAAATCTTACTCCTTCCCCAAATAAAAGCCACCTAGAGGCCATGGAAGGTCAGTGAGTTACAAATAAGAATACGAGTGAAGGCGGTCAGAGCATGGGGCAGCGTGGAAAACAAGCCACCCGGATCCGGGAGTCCTGAGAACACAGGAGGGGAGGGACCAGTGACCGGCTGGTTTGACACAACCAGAGTCACTTGGGAAGAAGGAGCCTCAGTGGGGGGATCCCCGAGGTCACACGGGCCTGTGGCCCTGTCTGTGGGACATTTCCTTGGTTGTTCATTGATGTTAGAGGGCTCAGCCCACTCTGGGCGACACCATTCCCTAGGAGGGGGGGTGGTCTTGGCCTGTGTAAGAAAGTGTGTGTGTGTGTGTGTGTGCAGGCACAAGAGAGAAAGAGAGAGAGAGAAAGACAAAGAGACAGAGACAGGGAGACAGAGAGACAAAGAGACAGAGACAGAGACAGATACACAGAGACAAGAGACAGAAACAGAGAAAGAGATAGAGAGACAGAGACAAAGAGACAGATACACAGAGACAAGAGACAGAAACAGAGAGAGACAGAGACAGAGAGACAAAGACAGAGAGACAGAGACAGAGACAGAGAACATGAGCACTAGCAAGCAGCGTTCCTCCATGACTTCTGCTTTAAGCTCTTACTTGAGTTCTCGCCCTCATTCACGGTGTGATGGACGATGACCTGTAAGCTGAAATAAACCCTCCATTCCCCTAAGTTGCTTTTGTTCGTGGTGTCTGTCACAGCCATGGAAAGCAAACTAGAACACCGAAGTCCAGAGGGCCATGGGATGACACAGTGAACCTGCCGGGAGGGAGGGGAAGGCCCTGTCAATCAAGGCCTCCACGCCCTGCAGAGCTGAGCTCCCAAACCAAAGGACTCAAAGCCCCATCCAGGCACCCACAGGGTAGGAAGCCATGTATTAAAGGCAGGAAGAAATAGCGACTCAAACCTTTAAAGGCTCAAGATCAGCAGAAAACATAAACCTATTTGAATGAGAAAATAGTATAAAGCCCTGGGTGGTGGCGCACGCCTCTAATCCCAGCACTCGGGAGGCAGAAACTGCCAGCCTGATCTACATCGTGAGTTCCGGGACAGTCAGGGCTACATAGTGAGACCCTATCTCAAACAGAGAAAATATCACAAAAATATTTTAATGAACTTAAAAGATATAAGATTACATAAAAGAAAAAATATAAAGTTGTATTAATGGATTTATAATGTGTACATGGCACAGAGGCATCAGGGGGAGGTGGATCTGTGGGACAAAGGCTCTTCCTCCCACCAGAACCAAGTTAATATCAATCTGAAGGAAGCCTGATGAATGAAGATACACTCTATCATCTCTGGAACATGGACAGGTTCCTCAGACAGTCCACGAGAAAAGCAGCCAAACCAACACAAAGTGAAGCAGACAGCTGCTTGCAAGGGATTCAGTCCAGAGCCCAGCTGAAAGGGCAAAAATGAGGCAAGCAACACCCTTCAAATGGCGAACAGAGAGAGAGACGACGGCATTTCAAATGATGAACGTAAGAGAGATGACGTCAGCATGGACGCAAACAAAACTGGACTTAAACCAAAGCCATCGCTACAGACAGCTAGAGACATGTCCAGTGATGGAAGGGTTAACCCTCCAGCCAGGCAGGCAAATTATCGCAGCACCTAGCCAGAAAGCCCCAAGACATGAGAAACAGAAAATGGATAGAATTAAAGAAAAGCAAGACAGCGCAACATTAGTGGCCAGGGGCATTAACACCTGCCTCTTAATAATTGATGGATCAATTAGATAGAAAAATTCTGCCCCAGAGTTCTGTCAAGAGCTTCCTGGGTCCGGGATGTCGGCGGGAAGGTGTAGCCGGGAAGACTATGGAGTGGAGTCTAACATGAGGCTGTGAAGTCCTGAGAATACCTCAGGGCTGTGCTGGACGCTGCTTTCTGTTTGCCTTAGTTCAGACAGTTACCAGGTAAGAGGTGTCAACCCTCGGAAAGCCAGGGAAGAAGATACAATTTGAAGTCAAAACCTCTAGCTCTAATGCTCGCTTGTCTTGAACTCATGAGTCCCTCCCTTGCACATTGACCACCTCACGGTAGGTAGATTGCTTCATTTAAGCCCCAGGGTGCCGACTAAGCAGCATGCGTACCAAGAGGCATGCCAACGGACACTCCACATATGTGGCGGAAGTGACTCATGCGATGGAGAAAAGAAGAGCCACCCAGAGGCCAGGACCCAGCAAACGACAGAGAAAGGTGGTGGAATTAATTTGCAGAGGACTGAGCTCCACAGGACCAGGGCAGCAAGTTCAGCACACCCAGTGTGGACAGCTCCCTCTGGGGTGAGGATGAGGGGAAAGAACTGAACTCAGGTGGATACTGAGCAAGCAGCTCCATGTCCAGCTGCCAAGGGCAAGAAACACGTCCACCTCCACCACCTTCTTCCTCTGCCATGACGGTCTGTGCCCAGAGCTTCCTCCCTTCAGCTGCTCCTCATCAGGTCCTCGCAGCGAGAAAAGGGGAACAACTATAGTCACCGCCATGTTTTTAATTCATTTTATATGAATGTGTCTGTGTGTCTGAGTGAGCGCATGTGCACCAGGTACAGGCAGATGCCATGGAAGCCAAAAGAAGGTATTGGATCCCCCAGAGCTGGAGTTACTGGGGGTGGTGAGCTGCCCAGTGTGGCTGCTGGGAACTGAACCTGGGTCCTCTTCACGGGTGAGCAATCTCCCTGCCTATAATAATTATTTTTAATGCTCTGCATAAGGACCCAGGCTGAGAGTCTGGGTTTGAGTCCCAGCTCTATTCCTGCCTGGCTCCACAGTCCTGTTTCAGCCACCTCTGCTGAGAAACTAATTCCCTGAGCAGAAAGCTTTGTTTTGGAACACTGTCTCAGGCTGTAACTCGACCACCTTGTACCTTGGGGGATGAGTGTGAACTCCCGTGCCTTGGGGATGGGTGTGAACTCCTGATCTTTCTGTTTCTACTTCCTTAGTGTTAGGATCACAGGCATGCACCCCAACACCAGGAGACTATTTTGTGATGCCAGAGTGCAGGTACCCAGAATGAGATCACTTCTCAGAGGAGCCGGCACAGCTTGCAAAGACACCACAAATCAGGGGCGAGGGGGACTCACTAGGGCTCATTTTCCACCCTGGAAAGAATCCCCTCTGCCGCCGTCTAGTGTCTAATGTCGACATTGACCTTTTCCCGCTGTCAGATGTGTCTCACTGAATCCTGAGGTCTTAACCACTCTGTGTGCAGAGCCTGCCGGCTTGCCCACCAGAGCACATGCTCATGTATAATTCATAGCCCATCACGTTGCCTGACAAATGAATATTTATCAGCATTTTCATAGGAGACAGGATGGTGTTTTCTTTCTTTGCTACCAAAATTCTATGCCCCAGCAAATGAAATTTGTGAACAAATATATATATATAAAAGAGAGAGAGAGAGAGAAGCATAAAATACTCCCAACCAAGTCCATTGCACCAGTAATTTTCCATCCTCTGGCGCCTGGAGTGTGTGTGGAGGTGGATTCAGCTTAGCTGCAACAGAATCCTGCCGACTTGTCCAGAGTCCAAACACTGCCATGAGCCGTTCTCGTCGCCCCCACAGGAAGCTCCTCCACACCCCCAGCCTGCCTCATTTCCAACTGCGCGGGAGCCCCAGAGTCTCCAGACTATGGACCCTCTGTGTGGTGATGGAGCATGCAGGGGCCAAGGAGAAAAGACCTCACATGCTGATTGGTTAAGAGCCAAACCAAATGACGGGGCTTCCAAACTGTGCGGCCAAACAGAGAGGAGACAGCTGACTCAGAGGGCAGGGAGATTCACACAGAAGGATCTGTGTATCCTGCTGGAGGTGCCCTGTGTCCTGGGACAGTGACCAGAAACCAAGGGGCCTAAGACTGTAACTCTGTTTACCCCTCCAACCTCATGGTTCACTGAGGATGGCAGTGTGGAGGATTCCAAGTACACTTGGACACACACACACACACACACACACACACACACACACACACACGATGGTTCAGTGGGACTGTGAATAAAGTTTGTGGATCAACCACCCTTCAGCCTGACCCTGAAAGATGCTGCAGCCACCACCACGGCTGCTGCTATTGATAGAAGCAGTTAATGTGAGTGAGCCCCCCCCCCCATGTGCCGGGACCTGTGTAGAACACATCAGCTACTCTACAATATCTTATCTTCAGAGTACTGATGGAGGCAGCTGCTGCTGCTGTCCCTACTCCAGAGGTGAAGAGACTGAGGCGGAGAGTCGCTTACCCGAGTGATAACTGAAGTCACACATATCTGACCCCGAGATCCACATTCTTCCATCAAACCCCACCCCTGGAATTTAGAAGCTGCCTTTCAAGGAACAAGCCCATGAACAGCCGTGGAATTCATTTCTAAGGGCCTGACATTTGCTTCATCTCCAAGGGTAAAAGTATACAGATAGATTGTGTGCGTGTGTGTGTGTGTGTGTGTGTGTGTGTGTCTATGTGTGTGTACAAGCATGTCTTGTACGTGCCTGTGTGTCTGTGTGCATGTATGCACTCAATCCACTTATGCACACTTGTGTGCGCATATGCACGCATGTGCATTCATCCATCTGGTTAAAATTAGTGAGTACTTGCTGGGAAACAGTTTCAGTTAAGCCCAGGGACTCCTGAGACATCAGGACAAGAGGACTCAGTGGTGAGTGTCCCTGAGCTGGGGCTGGATAGCAAAGGGTACATCAGAGAGTGTCCCCTGGAGAGGGGACAGCCAGTGCAAAGGCCCTGAGACGCCTGTTCATTACACTCTCATGTGATGTCCTCCTCAAACACTCCCACAGGCCACCTCAGCGTGCTGAACCGGTCCCCTTGGGTTTTGTGCTGCACAGTCCTTGTGAGGCGGGACACAGGACATGCCATCCTCTTTCCTCTTATTCTTTTCTGTGCATCCTCAGGGAGGTTTCAGGAGAGCATTCTGGGTAGGGATGCAGTCTAGGGCTGAGGTCTGCCACAAATCACCGGCTCTCCACACTGCCCCCCAAGGCCTCCCTTTCAGATCCCTCATGCTCCCGCTGCCCTTGAGCAATCCAAACAGAACAGGCTCTGTGGCCCCCACGGGAGCATCAGGCCTCCTCCTGCTCGGGAGCCAACTCCACATACCTTCCTCTCATCCAGTCCCTCGGAGGTCAAGTCAAGCCTCTTCAGCAGCGGAGGGTCCAGCACCTGGAACCGACGGCGGAACTGAGCGAGCCCCATGTGTTCAGCGTAACCTGGGGGACAGAGCACGCAGTCACGGGCGGGAAGACACAGGCAGTGCTCTGGCAGGTAATGCTCAGTCAACGCTGGATGTTGCTCTCATGTTCCTGCTCTGGGACATCTTTGTACAAGACCCCCTCCTCAGCAAGACCTTCTGGAAAACTCTACAGCATCTTCCTAGGGCTTTCTCTCGGATAATTCTCTCTCAGTAGCTCTCTAGTACCCCTTCCCTCCAGTGTCCCACAGGACATGCATCTCTGTTCACCCCGCGGGACAGATCGTTAAAGCCTTTGTACGCTGGCCAGGGCATCATGCTTCCCATATAATCTAAGGGGCGAGAAAAGTACTGGACACAGACAGGAGATGCCACACACATCACATACCACACACATATACACACATCACACACATCACACCATACACATCACGTATACACATATCACATACACACCAGACACACGCATACTCATACAGACACAAACACATCACACACACATACTACAACACCACACACACACACACAAACTCATGAACACACACACACATATATATTCACATACATGAATACACACAAACTCATGAACACACAGACACAATCACATACATGCACATATATATATATATATATGTATATACACACACACACACACACACACACACACACACACACACAATGATGCAACCATGCCTGCTACCAGCCAGGCAGGTCTATTGCCTGAGGGGCCTGGCTGCCAGCTGGGAACTCCTTTCTTTCCCCTGTGACGTTATTCCCCTCCCTCTGCCTGTGCTGGTGTTCTTGGTGTGCAGTGGGGAGATGGGATCTCAGCTTTGCCTTTAAGGACCCCCCAGATTCTCTGTCAAATACCCTGTGTCCACAGTCCCACTATGGACATGGGGTTTGCAGCAACCACAAGACATCAGAGACTGCAGGACGTTATACAAACAGGCCGCATGTGACTGCCACCCGGCCTCTGCAGAGAGCGGCTGAGCACAGACCTTCGAAAGCCGAGTGGTAGAAAACGGCGGGGTGATTTCAGATCAAACCCGATGCACGAGATTAACCAGCAGCAGAAACTGCAGGCGCGGGGTTGCATACTGAACAGATCTGAACTCTTTCCTGCGCCTAAATCCCCACATTTCCCCCGCCACTCCACCAGCCAGCTGTACCTGGCAGAAGCTGAGTGGCCAGTGAAGGCGGCCGTGACGTCTCCTGGTGGAGTGTCAGCTCCGCATCCTGCCGGACCCCACTCCCTGGAACCCCAGTTCCTGTGCCTCCCTGCCTTTGTCCTTACAGTGTGACCCTGAGGTGTCCATCAGTATTTTGAACCTCAGTTGCTTCATCTGTAAAATGGGAGGCAGGCAGACGCAACTTTTCTCACTGTGTGCACAGCTCGGGGGCACATCGTGGGTGCTCCTGTTTCGTGACTATCTGACACATAGTGAGTGTCCCTGTCCTGTGGCTGACTGGCGCATAGCGGGTACTGCCAGGACCAGGGCACCTTGTTCCCATCTGTCTCTTACCTGCCCTGTGCAGTCGCAATGCCTCTAGAATATGAGAGCCTGCGAGTTGAACCCTCAGTGCCGGGATGTCCAGAGCTGGGGACTCGTTGGCTCCACCTTGGTCTCCACCAGGCTGTGGTGGCGATGGAGTCACCTGCTCATTCTTGCTTTTCACTGAGGTTGGCACAAGACAGTGGATGAAGTGCAGCCGTGACCGGCTCAGCAAGCTGATGAGAGCATCCTGGAACCAAATCGGACAGGGAATCAGAGCCGATGTCTCAGGGAGACGCAGACAGGCACACACTGAGCAAGGCCTGGACATCCTTGGGGACTCTCTGGGTCCCACACCCCAGACCTTGTGCTTATGTTCAGGAGAGATAAGGGGCCTGGTGGACACAGTTGGAGAAACTGAGGCATGGGAGAGGCCAGTGAGTGGGACTAGGTCACAGAGTCCTAGATTCCAGCAGAGGAACTATGACTGGAATCTAGGACTTAGTACTTGGGACTAATACTCTGTGAGAGTCTCATTCTTCAAACACATCCTTCCCACGGTCCTCAATCTGCAATTGCAGTTCTCATTCACACTCAGCCTGACCAGCGACCAATCCGATGCTCACATTCGTTCTCAGGCTAAGGTAGCATGTTCACATGGGTGCTAGATCCTGCTGCCTGCACCCCACCAGAGGGGGTATCCCAGGAAGAAGGGCAGGTGGAACTTGTCTGACAGCACAGACAAGAGGCAATGGTGACCCATGGGTACCCCCACCCCAAGGTCCTCAGCTCAGCATCAAACACCCAAGGTGCTGGCCTTGGACCTGGGCGAGTCACTTCTCAGGGGTGGCCAATGGCCACCCTTCCCTGTGTCCCTCTCGGCAGAATGGGGGAAACCTACCCCTGTGGTTTTGCAGGGCACGGTAGAAGTGAGCAACCTGCTGGGGTGGTGGCCCCTGTCATGGAAGTCCAAGGTCACACGGGTCATAGCCTGGCTCCCTCACTCACCACCTGCAGCTTGATCTGGGCACAGGGAGCCTTCCTCTTCAGGGCGGCAGTGTTGCTGGCGAAAGCCCTCCGTACCACACGCCCCCGGTGCAGCGCCTGCTGAGAGGTGCCCTCGAGCCCTGCCACCGCTCGGCACACAGGGGGCAGCTTGGCCCGGGCCTGGAAGAGGTTCTGCAGCTCCTCCCTAGTGAGGAAGAGAGACAGGGTAGCAAGGGACTCTCTGGCAAGCTCACCCCTGTGGAAAGAAAGGCATAAGCCCCTCTATTCACAACCCTCCTGTCTCAGAAACGTTGGCTCCTTCCAGAGCAGCCCTCTGTTCACTGCCCATGAGAGTCTCCCTCCTGGCAATCCCACAGAGCCTCCCTATCCTGCAGGTATAGTCATGTTAACGATCCCTAGAACCGGCCAGGTATACAGTAGGTGCCAACTGTATGACTGTAGGAAGGAAAGACTCATGGCTACAAGATTAATAATGAAGTGGCCAGACTCACACCCGGGCAGTCTCCACCCTCCCTCTGCCTCCCCACAACTGGCCTCTTCCAACACATATTTTGAGGGTGCCTGGCTCCTAAGGCTCCCTCATGAATGCAAGCTGGCCTTGCTCAAGGGCAGAGATACGGAACCAACCTAGGTGCCCAACAGAGGAGTGGATAAAGAAATGCGGCTTGTATGACAACAGAACACTTTGTATCCGTGAAGAAGAATGGAGTTAGGCCATCTGCAGCAAAGTAACTATAACTGGAAACAATCACATTCAAAGACCCCAGTCAGTCCCAGAAAGACAGAGCCACTGTTCTCTCTCGTTTGTGGGTCCCAGCCCTGATACAAACATAAGGTCATGTATGTTCTGATCTATGACACAGCACAACAGAAGCAAATCCATCTGGGAGCGAAGAGTGCCAATGGGAGGAGAAGACCATGAGGTAGAGGAAGACGAGCAGGACCAAAGCACATCTACGCTATGGAGTGGCTGCCTTCCAACCCCTCAGACAGAGCAGTCCACACGGGGGCCAGGAAAATGGCCTCATATAATCCTGCATCACAATTTTAAATAACATATCAGGGTTATTTTTTTTTTTCAAAAAGAAAAAGGTGGCTAGGCAGAAAGAAGAAAAGGGGCTAGGAGCCAGAGCCGTGGTGCCTGCCACGTGCCACCAACCCTGTCTCCCCGTGAAGCATTGGGGGATCTTTTGTTACTACCCAAAAACCCAGGTCACACTCCAGGCCCAGCCCTAGAGACACGTGATCCAGACCATGGGAGCCAGAGGTGTGCGAAATGGATAAAAGCGTGATCGGGTGGCAAGACTCGGCAGAGGTGTGGCATTCGGTGCTGACATCAGGGTCTAAGCAGGACGCTGAGGCAGCACCCAGGAGCCACGAGCCTGCTGACTCTCCTGGTTGGTATGGTGGAGGGAGCCACGGGAGAGAGTGACTGCTCACCACCACAACCAAGGATGGATCTAGGGCTTGAGCCCTGTGTCCCAGATCCCCACTCACTAACCCTCCTTTTGCCTCATTCTCCATCTGGTTTCTTTGCTAAAGCCATAAACCCCTGTGGCCTTCTGGGTTTGGGAGTTCCAATGACCTCTGACCATAAGAGCTTCCCTGAGCATCATCGAGGTTCGAGCCGTACCCCAGCTCTGCCAGCAGAGTCAACTCCATGTTC
This sequence comes from Peromyscus leucopus, assembly GCF_004664715.2. Classification (NCBI taxonomy): domain Eukaryota; kingdom Metazoa; phylum Chordata; class Mammalia; order Rodentia; family Cricetidae; genus Peromyscus; species Peromyscus leucopus. The sequence continues at coordinate 3,248,249 of NC_051082.1, forward strand.
AAAAAAAGAAAGGAACGTCACCCCTGGGGACGTGCTTCCCCATCTGTAAAACGGAGCTGAGGATGCAGCGTTCCTCCAAAGAGTGATAAGACAGAGCACACAGTAGGCAGTCGGCATACACCCCTTCCCATCAGTCTGCCTACCTGAGACGCTAGTCCCTCCTCCTCTGCCTGCCTCTGCCCCACTGGGCTCCCAGCGTTGAACCTGAGCGGCTCGCAGCCTGGCAAAGCAAGCGTTTTCTATTAACCTGGAAGTGGAGTCTGGATGGCTGCAGGCCTCCGGCTAGTGCTTCTGGGACGAGCGAGCAGGGAGTGCAAAGAGCCTTTTCTACTGCTACAAAACATATCATTTTGGTTTTATGAGCCCCTGGGTTCTGGAATGTCCATAAAAGTTACTCCAGTCACATCGTCTCTCGGATACTTAATGAAAGGTGGAAAGCCAAAACAGAGAGAGACACGGCTTTTTCCGCTGTGAGCTGACTCCCCCGGAGGCCTGCTCCGCTCTGCCACTGGGTCTGCTCTGGCCCCGGGGGAGACATTGTACTACTCCAATTGGAGTCATGGCCATCGTGCCGCTGCGGACAGGATGGGATTTCTAGACTGCCGATGCTCACTGGGTTGTTGCTGGACGGGAGCAGCTGCAGGGGGCTGACGCACCTGCCCTGTCCCACGCCTAGCTCGGCTCACCTCTGTGACTGCTGCAGGACCTGGGGGGCCTCCAGGGCTGAGAGGTTGGGCTTGGCTCTGCGAAGCCAGCCCGTGAGGTCGTAGCGCACAGGGTCCCGTCCCAGCTGGTGGAATAGCTCACACTGAAGGGGCTGCTCGCAGGTCCGCAGCACGGGGGGCCCTGGAATCAGACCGGAGCATGAGTGGTGGGGATCCGCAGGAAACACGTGCACTCTGTTCACATACCCCACCACCAAATTTAAAAACAGTCAGTGTGGCTCTAGATAGCTAAAGCCGGCAGGTCCCCGGTGCACATATCACTTCCAGGTCTGTTCCTTTCTGTGTTCTTAAGACCCAGACACTTATTTTGCCCAAACATTAGAGAACACACAAGCACATTCTTTGAAAAAGAAGCATTTGACCCTTAGCCTGGTGTACATAAGCACCATTTCTTTCCTACCATGCATGGAGATAAGTAGCTGTGAAATACTTTAAAACATGCATCCCTGTGCAATCTAAAACTGTCTGAAGTATCGAACAGAGGCTCGTTTGGGTGATACTGGCCCCAGCCCCTTGACGGATAGACACATTAATGGCCCCCGTCTTAGGGTGAGAGGGAATTCGAACTCACTGTAATGAATTACCGTGCAAACGGGCCTGAGCCAGAGAGTCTCTCTGAGCCTTAGCTCTCTGGTCTGCAAAGTGGGGCTTCAATAATGCATTCCTCCCAAGGTGGGTGAGAGGCAAAGGATGCATAAAGCATTTAGCTGCCACGTGGCACTCAGCAAGCGGCTGCATCGCCACCACTGTTTACTAAAGTTAACCTCCGGGTGATGCTTCAGAATCACAAAGTGTTTTTCTCTCTCTCCTTAGTGCTCAGGGTCTCGCTTGGCATATGGATTGTAGGAAGCATTGGGGATGGAGGGATGGATAGATGGATGGATGGATGGATGGATGGATGGATGGATGGATGGATGGGTGTGTGTGGATGGGTGGTGGGTGGATGGATGGGTGGGTGGGTGGGTGGGTGGGTGGGTGGGTGGATGGATGGGTGGGTGGGTGGGTGGATGGGTGGATGGATGGATGGGTGGATGGGTGGGTGGATGGGTGGATGGGTGGATGGGTGGGTGGGTGGGTGGATGGATGGATGGATGGATGGATGGATGGATGGATGGATGGATGGGTGGGTGGATGGGTGGGTGGGTGGATGGGTGGATGGATGGGTGGGTGGGTGGTGGGTGGGTGGGTGGGTGGGTGGTGGATGGGTGGGTGGATGGGTAGGTGGATGGATGGATGCTACGAGAGATAAAGCCTTGTCTTATATTGTTTCCATCCTTCATTAACTCCCCCATAAGACTAGATCTCCAGACAGGGTCCTTCAGCCCTTTCTGTTCAGCCCTTAGCACAGAATGCATATGATATGACTGTCTAGGGACACAGGTTCCTTTGGGGCTCCTCCAACCATTGTTGGGCTCTGTGGTGGTTTAAGAATGGCCCCCATTAAGGCTCATAGATTTGAATACTTGGTCATCAGGGAGTGGCACTATTTGAAGGATTAGGAGGTGTGGCCTTGTTGGAGGAAGTGTGTCACTGGGGTGGCCCTTGAGGTTTCAAAAAGCCCATTCCAAGCCAAGAGTCTCTCTCTTCCTGCTGTCTGTGGATCTGGATCTCAGCTACTTCTCCAGCACCATGTCTGCCTGCATGCCGCCATGCTCCTCGCTATAATGAAAATGAACTGAACTTCTGAACTGTTAGCCAGCCCCAGTTAAATGCTTTCTTTGATAAGAGCTGTGGCAATTGTGGTCTCTTCACAGCAATAGAACAAAGACAGGCCCACTAGCCTGTGTGAGGACACTCAGCTGAGGTCAGAGTGTCTACCCCAGATTTTGTTCTCAGGAGCTCAGAGCTCATTAGAAAGATCTGGAGCGGGGGAAAAGCCTTTGAAACCAAAATGCCTGAATCAATGTGTCTCTCTTGGTCCATTCAGGACAAAGGACAGTCTCCCCCTGGGAACAGAGAGCCTTAGGGCGTCTGGCTCAGAGATTCTGGGATTGGACAATCAAGACTACGTGAAGGAAGGTTTGCAGACATCAGTGGGTCCCTTCCTACCCCAGCCACGCTCCACAAGACACCTTCTCCATCTGACCCGACTTCCAGTCTCCTTTGCTTTAAAGTCGGGATGCAGATGGCTTTTGCGTTTGAAAACTTTCATTTCATTGGCTCCACATCATTGAGTTTTCACATATTCATCAACTTTGTGTCAAGAACCTGTGCACCTAATCACACCAGGGCTATTCTAGGGCCTGCCCCTTGAGGGAACCAGCCCAGCTCTCATCCCCAACGAGCTGGCCTAGCCTGAGATGGGCATGCCTGATGAGAAAGCGTGTGAGGTCAGGAAGCAGAGAAGAATAAAGGAGTGCAGATAAGACGGGGTATTGTTTTACACAAGGTGGTGGGCGGAGAGGACCCGAGGCTCAAAGGACGTGGGGAAGTCCACCCATCGTGCTGGGATGAGGTGGAAGGGTGCCCTGGCGCACGGACGGAACTGACAGTACCCAGCCCCCGGGTGGGGGTGCCCATGGCACATTCGAGGAGCCACAGAGAGGTTCACATAACTGTGCACTGCTCCCTTTTTGTAACCCTAGCCTAGGACAGGCTCCTGTATTTTTAAAAAGATCTTTTTAACTTCACAGTTTTAGAGGCTAGAGGTTCAAACAGCATGCTGTGGAGTTTCTCTGGGATTTCCCTGGCTACATTATACTGTGGTAGGGGTGTGTGTGTGTGTGTGTGTGTGTGTGTGTGTGTGTGTGTGTGTGTGCATGTAATCCTGTTTTATGAGTGTTACAATGTACAGACAGGGAGACCATGTTACTAATACGCAGGCCTACATCACACGGGTATGCGTATATGTGTAAACATTGTATTTAACCTGATTGTTGCCCCCTGCATTTAATAGACGTTAGCACATGCTTGTAACCTCCTAAAACAGCCCCAGGCATTGTGATTGCCTAGCAAAGAAGGGCGGAGCCTCTCCCTGCTGGTATAGACAGACTCCCACAAGGCAGGACTCACCCCCATCCCCACCCCCTGCCTCCTTACCATCAGCCTCAGCCTCCTTCTTCTCAAAGGCTGCGCGTAGACGCTCAAGTACCACACTGTCACTGGACCCTTCCACCCGGACTTCTTCATCCAAGACCCAGAAGAGGCCCCCGGCATCCTCAGCCCCTCTTCCAGCTGGGAAGTGGACCTGTGGAAGATGCTGAGAGTCAGTTGGGGGTGTCTCCTCCCAGCCCTCGGGACTAAGCATGCCTGGAGGGTCCTGTGATCCTGCTCGGGCTGCACTCTCCCTGCTGAAGCCAAGCACTGTCTGCGAAGGACCCGAAACCTCCTGCCTCCATCTTTAACTCACGTATGACCCCCCAAAATCTACTGCACCCCTCTGAGACTTGTTTCCTCGGGTGTAAAACGGAGCCTGGACAGGCCTTCCCCGGAGGGCTGCCCTGGGGATTTAAGAAGGATGTGACTGCCTGTAATTCTCCCTCCCACACACACACAGGGAGCTGGGGTATGCGCACAGCCAGCCCAACATATCGCTCCCTCTTAGAAATCTTGGTATTTTATTATACTGAGACCTCAGGGCATAAATTTAAAGAGATAAGCACTCAAGGAATATTCTAGAGAACATGAACTTGATTTCATAGCAGACGTGGAATTTTAAAGCTAACCACAGCAACCTTCCAGGAAACCTATGGGTTTGCCTGTTGGTATACGAGAGAGACCTGGTGAGGTCTTAGTTGGCACAAGAACACAATGGGCCGAGTAGTGATGGGGGCAGGGGATGTGGCAATATCAGCCAACCCTGTGTGCCTGGGGCCCTGGGCTGACCTTTCAGTCTCTAAAGCCTGGAGAGATCAAGGGACATATTCAGGGTTGCATGGTGGTCCCCAGGGACAAAGCCTAGAGGACCGTTGGCCTTCATCACTGGGTTCAAGATGGACAAGTTGGTCCATCCCCGAGAGAGGCCCTCAGAAGCCACAGCTCAGGTCCCTCTGACCACTGCACTCTCCCAGCTGACCCTTCCACACAGATGATGGACAGGTAAGGAAACCTGTACAGTGAGAACAGCTCCAGACCTTCTAATGGGGGGCTCAGCACGCAGCCACTCCCCAGGGCTGTGGAGGAGGAGGAGGCTTCACAAGGGCGGTTGGTACCCCCAGGAGGAGCCATGGCAACTGTCCTGGTCAGCAGGAGACAGGATGAGGAAGTGCAGCCTGGCGCATCCTAAGGCAGAAGCGCCCCTGACAGGACCCCTCTGTCACACTCAGTCACAAGGTGCTTCCTGTTCAACGTTTTGGTGAGGTTATACCCACTCAGAGAAACACACTGTGCCCACTTTGGAGAAATGGAAACTGAGGCTGAGAGAGGTGGAAAGCTGGGCTTGAGGCCATCAAGATGGAACCCAGGCCTACATTGCTCCTTAGCTCACGAATTTTCACACCAAAAAAGCAAAGTGCGGGAAATAAAAATAAGATGCCAGGGTCACAGGTCAAAGGTCTGCGACAAGGGTGAGCTGGCTGGGGTACTAATCACTAGGTCTGGGGACTGAGAACGGTGTTGGTTTGAGTCCTCTCCCACCGAAGCCTGTCTGCCTCCAAGGTCGTCCCCTCCCTCCAGGATCTGCCGCTGAATCCTGATGGCTCCGTGTGGGAGCCGCTGGAGGCCCGGCATGTTTGGGCCACACGAGTCTGGTGTAAGGTATTTCGGCGGCACAGAGCTGAGTGGCAGGCCTCAGGCCCCAAGGCATCTCCATGTCCACACCCCACACCAATCCATGTCGCTAACTATTCCCGGGGGATCCTGGTTCAGAGAGTTTGGAAAACGGGCATCCCAAAGCCTGTACGCCGTGGTTTCATGTCTGAGAGCCCCAGGGCCCTGGAGGCTCTCTTACCTGGGAGGGGTTCCGATCCACAACAGCCACCGTAGCTCCTGGGGAGGATTCTGGGAGGTCAACATGCACAGGAATGCCTTCCTGAAATTCATAGGGTGTGGACATTAGTTCCCTCTGTAAGCTTGGTAGGTAGAAAAAAAAAAAGAAGTGAAAATTCCAACTCTATTAAGCCATCCTTTCAAAGTGAGTTTTAAAATTGTCCTGAAATGTGCATAACAGAAACTTTGCCCTGCTGACCGTTTGTAGATTGGTGGCACTGATGCTGGGATGCAACCATCTCCACTGTCCCCCAGAACTTTTAAAATCGACAGTGTGCACGTTAACAATGTTTGATAAGCGCTTTTTGGGGGGAGAGGTTTGAGACAGGGTTTCTCTGTGTAGTTTTGGAGCCTGTCCTGGAACTCGCTCTGTAGCCCAGGCTGGCCTCGAACTCACAGAGATCCGCCTGCCTCTGCCTCCCGAGTGCTGGGTTTAAAGGCGTGCACCACCACCGCCCGGATAAGAGCCTTTAATGTGTGCTGACGGTTTTCACCCTGTGAAATGGAAACGGCCCACTCACTGCACAGCTGCCCACACTTCCTGCGGCTAGATCTGTAGATAATCTGACCTCCGGCCCTGTGACTTCACAGTCGGCGCCCCACATAGGAGGCACCACACAGTAAGTATCCTTTAGTGACTGGTTCGTGTCACGTTAGCAGAATGTCCTCAGAGTTCGCCCATGCTGTGGCAGGCACCAGAGTTAACATCCTGAAGATTGGGTGCTGTCCCACAGAGCCCGTCGGCCATGTTTTCTCGATCTTGCACTGGACACTTGGGTGGGTGGCCTCGCCCAGCCCGCTGCAGTGACTGGTGCAGTTATGGACATGGGTGTAGAAACACATGGCTTGGGGTGTGGACCCAGAAGTGGACCACGGGCCCCAGAGCCACGCCCAGACCCAATGCCATCCTGGTTCCCTGGAGACTTTCTGAGCAGTGGCGGAAGGGCCTCTCGGTGCCGCGTCTTCCAGGCAGTTTATTGGGCAGCCGTGGGAATATCACCCTCGGTTCCCCCACGTGATGAAATCAAGGGTCAGAGAGGGCGCTCAGGCTTTCCAAGGCCACACAGCCAATCCATGCCAGAGCCAGATGCAAAGTGACACTCGCCAACCCATCATTACTCTTTTGTGCCTGATCCATGTTGGCGCCAACTGAAGGAGTGGCTGCGACTCCAGCGCCCCTTACCCTACAGAGGGCAAGACGGTCATTTCTATCACCTCCCTGAGCACTCACTGCAGGAGCACTCGCTGCAGGAGCACTCGGTGAGGAGCACTCATGGGGAGCACTCGTGACAGAGCACTCACTGCGGGAGCACTCACTGCGGGAGCACTCTCTGTGGGAGTACTCGCTGCAGGAGCACTCACTGGAGGAGCACTCACTGCGGGAGCACTCACTGGGGGAGCACTCGCTGGAGGAGCACTAGCTGCAGGAGCACTCGCTGCGGGGGCACTCACTGAGGGAGCACTCACTGAAGAGCACTTGCTGCAGGAGCACTCACTGGGGGAGCACTCGATGCAGGAGCACTCACTGCAGGAGCACTCACTGGGGGAGCACTTAATGCAGGAGCACTCGCTGTGGGGCACTCGCTGAGGGAGCACTTACTGAGGGAGCACTCGCTGTGGGAGCACTCGCTGCAGGAGCACTCACTGCAGGAGCACTCCCTGCAGGCACACCTGGGGTCCCGACCTCATCATCACCCAGGAAGTGGACACACGCTGTGTCCATCTGGAGACGCTCTCTTTGTACACACACGCAGGGTTTGTGTGTCCCTCTGTGCTGACAGTTGAGTGTGCCGCCTCTGGTGGCCAGCACGGACGCAGGAAGAAAGGCCGGTCAGAGGCGACTGGGTCTTGTGTGTTCCTGGCCCACAAGCTAACGGTCTATGGAAGGCCCCACAGAAGGCCTGTGGCCAGGCGCATACGCCTGTGACTCCGTTAGAAATGGCTGCTTGTCCCCCCCATACCCCCCGAAGGGTGGTCAGCCTTGTGTCTGTACACAGCAGCAGCTCGTGAGGGGCCGTCTGCACCAGGGCAGGGGTGGCGGAAGCCAGAGCTGGAGCAAGGTGCTCTGTAGGGGATACGGACCACTCGGGGTGGGCGTTCACCCCGCCTGTTTGGCCTCACCCCTGGGCCCGGGCCCGGGCGGCCCCGGTCTAGCTAACACACACCTCTTGGTATCTCTCCAGAGTCGAGACAAAGGTCCTGTGGTGGAACAGCAGCTGCAAACGCTCCTGGGTGTAATTATAACACAGCTCCTCGAAGGTGGCCGCCCGGTCCTTGCCCTGGTGCCGAGGATTCTGAAAGCCGGGAGAGTCGACCACCATGATGGAGGCCATAGACAGATGGTGGGAGGAGAAAGATCTGGGGGAGAAGAGGAAGGCTCTGAGTCCACGTGGAGTCTGCTGGCTCAAGCAGAGATGGGGAAACTGAGGCAGCACTCTAGGCGGATTTGGAGATCTGGCCGATCTGGCTTCCAATCCAAGCTCACCATTCACAGGCTGTGTGACCCCCAGGCACGTTACTTAACCTCTCTGAGCATGACTTTGCCCAGCTGTTAAAAGGTGACAGGAGTGAGCTGGTCCAGGGCTGCCGTGAAGGAAGTGGGGTTTATGTGACAGTGTGTGTCCTTCGATGTGGGGATGCAGCAAGCTTTCGGCAAATGTGGCTTCTCCGTCAGGCCCCGAGTCAGAAGCCGCCTGACAAAGTCCCTCTCTTTCCCCATGGCACTCCATAGCTGAGAAACCATACTGTGTGTGTTTTATAGAGGTGTGTGTGGTGTTTTTGTTTTTGTTTTGAGCTATCGCCTCCCTGGACACTCCCAATGCTTCTGTCAGGGAAGACAGCCTGGGTTGCTTGAATTAAAAGGCAGGATGGAAAGACTCTGAAGCCCGGGCTGCCATCCTGCTCCGCCACAGAGGGGCTGTGGGTTTCTGGGGAGCCGTCTGACCTCTCTGGGGCTTGGTTGTGGAATGATAAAGGCAGAGGCTAGCTCCAAAGGCCTCTGGGAGAATGGGATGTCACACCACACCTGCTGCCATGGCCATGCAGCTGGCCCTGTGATTGGCGCTCATCAAAGTCCCCCGCTCTCGTCACCACCAGCAACATCTGCCGTCAGATCTGGAGAGCGTGCTTTGAACCTTAGTTCTCCATTCTCCTTATGAGGACTTTTCTATCTACAAAACATGGTCAAGAGGGGCAGCCGCCGCGGAGATGTGTGTGAGAGGAGGGTGAAGTTGGGGAGGCAGGCACCTGAAGAGTAGTCCATAAACCCGCCCGGTGACCTCCCTTCTCATCAAAGCCTCCATTGTGGAGGTGCCGGCAGGCCGGGGGCAGGAGAGGTGACCTCTCGGCCGCCCTTCCTCAAAGCACCATGATCCCTCGGTGTCTAGATAAGGTTCCCGCGCCGCCCGACGGATGGTAATTACTCAGACAGCGATCAAGGGAGTTGATTCCAAGGCCCTGGCGACTGGAGAGCCCGGCTGCTCGGTTGCTACGCAGCAGCGGTTCATCCCTAACAGGATTCAGAAGTCTAATTATGCTGTGCACTCTTGCGGAGAAGGGGCCACCTCCCCGTGCTCCCCACGGGTCAGGCTGGAGCTGCTCAACGGGCTTCTGGAGATCGCTGGGCTCGGAGCAGCCCGGCACACTCCCTGGACTGCCGCCACCCTGCAGGCCACCCTGCCATTCTGTCCTACCCGTCCCCCACTCCAGAAAGGAGAAGTTAGAAAAATAAATGACAAGGGCAGCGTGCTGGAAGAGAGCTGCTGAGGGTGACATCTTCCTGGCTCCCCCTCCACACCTGCTTCCATCCCATCGGGATGCACTGGACGGGTGTGAGCAGGAATCATTAGGGCCGGCCTAATCAGCAGGTGTTCCCAAATCCATAAGTTTTGTTGGTGTGTGTGCGTGTGTGTGCGTGTGTGTGTGCGTGTGTGTGCCTGTGCACACTCATGCATGGGTGTGTGCACATGGGTGTGCACGTGTATATTCGTGCATGTGTATTGTATGCGTGTGTTTTGTATGTGTATACAGAGGCCAGAGTTTCATGTTGGGCAGCATCTTTTGTTGCTCATCTCCATACCTTCTGAGGCAGGTTTCCTCACCAAACGTGGAGCTCAGTGCTTTGGCTCACCAACGATCTGCCTGGCTTCCCCTCCCCAGCGCTGGGATTACAGGTGTGTATACAGGTGTGTGCCTTCATGCCTTTTTTTTTTTTTTTTTAGGTACGCTCTGAACTTTATCCCCTGGCTTGGGAGGAAGAACTCTACCTACTGAGCTGCGCTTCCAGGCCCTGCTATGGGTACTTTCACCGTTGGAACCCGATTTCGATGTCTTGCTCACTCCTTCTAATGTCCCAATGAGCCGGGAGGAAACAGCGACTTTCAAGTTGCGGAGACCAGAGAGGTAAATGGACTTGGTGAAGTCACACAGCAAGGGTGAGATGTAAACCCAGCTCTGCCTTGGAAGTCCCTCCTCTGTTCAAAGTCTCCTCTTCCACAAAATGTCCCTGGTCTGTGCCCACTGTGCACAGCAGGCAGCCTGGGCTCAGCCTGGCAAGGCCCCTGTTACCTGTTGATGAGAGAGACCACGGCCGCGAAGAGCTCTTGGTACAGGCCGGAGGCCATCCCCTCCACACACTCCACACCGGTCATCTTGAGCCCTGGGATTGGGGAGACAGGAAAGGATCAGTATTCAGAGGTCACGACCTCTCCCAGGGCCAAGGGCATCGACAGGGAGCAGCCAGGGTCACCGGAGTGAGAAGCCACATCCCTCAGGGCTCAAATAATGTGCACGTGGCTTTAAGGAAGGCGCTAACACCCTAGTGGAACCCCAGAGTGTCCCCAAGCATAAGCATGCACCACGCCTCAGATGTTCCTCGGGGAGCAACTGAAATCTTTGGATAAGAATAGCCCCCGTGGGCTAACACGTTTGAATATCTGTCTCCGGCTGGTGGAACTGCATGGGAAGGATTAGGAGCTGTGACCTTGTGGGAGGAGGTGTGGTCTTTTGAGGTTTCAAAAGACTGGAACCATTCCCGTTAGCTCTCTCTGCCGTGCTTGGGGCTCGAGGTGTGAGCATTCTGCTGCTGTCCCAGCCCGTCACCTGCCGCCATGCCGAACGCTCTCTTTTAGCAGCTGCGTTGGTGACGGTGTCTTACCACAGTGACAGAAAAGTGACCAACACACCACTCTATCTTGGACGTGGTGTCATAATCCACGCTCAGTCCTCAGTGTGGTACTACCTCAAGAGGACAGAAACCTGAAGAGGCAGAGCCCGGAGGGGGGTACGAGGTCACTAGCAGTGTGTCCTTGAACGGGGGACCCTTGATTGCGCACTCAGCCCAAATAACCCTGGTGAATGTGACCAGCTCCCTTCCTTTGTACAGAGAGCCAACTGCAGAGTTGCACCTTAATGGAGATGCCCTGGCACCCCCGCCCTTCAGCCCACCGCCAGCCCGGGTCTGGGCATAAAGCGTCCACTTTATACTTTATACCTATACTTTGCTTTCATGGTCCTTATTATTTTAAACTATGTCTCCCTTCTGAGACTGGGAGTGCCCCAGAGTGAGGAACCAGGCCTGGGGCGGGGCTTTCAGTCTCCGGTACCGGGCGCAGAATGGAAGCATGGATGATGTTCATTGTGCCTGTTTCTCTGGAAGCAGTCAAGGCTCATACTCAGGCTCGGTCACTTCACTCCTAAGATTTTACTCAGGTGAAATGTTCTGAGCAGCACAGCATTCTGGGTTCACAGAGTCTTCCAACTGTTTGAATTGGCCAGCATCGCTTTGTTGAGATAACTTGGTCATCCAAGCAAAGACAATCGGACTCCGTCAGCACAGAAGACCGAGTGGGCATGGAAGGGTGGGAAACAGGAGAAGACCTCTCCCCAGTGGTGGGGATGGAGGAACTTAGCAGGTCTCAGACTTGACTGAACACAGGGGCACAAGTGTGTCCCGTGAAAGCAGCTGGCCTGGACGAGGCTGTGCGGCGGAGAACGGCCAGTCACAGATCCTGACCCTCCACCCTGTTCCTTTCATAGACTTAGAATCCACTTCCCCTCAAGAAAAACACTCCCGATTCACATTCTACACGGCCTGCCCTCTGCTGCTCCCAAGCGTTTCCCATCTCCCCTTTATCTCCATCCCCGCCCTGGGCTGTTGCTAGGCAACCCACAGCCTCACAGCATTGATCTGAGGCACACTGGTCCCTTGTCTGCTTCATGTCTGTCTCTGAGACCTTTGCTGGACAGACCAGCGCAGACTCAAGAAGTGGTGTGTCTGTCTTTCTGTCTGCCCATCCATCTTGTGTGCATTCTGTGCCCACGTCTTTCTACATGTGTGCAGCACATGTGTCCATGTGTGCACACACTGCTCACCTATGCCCATGTGTGCACACATCTGTGGACATGGGTGTGCACACACCAGCGGGCTGTTCCTGTGTGTGGTGTGCTCTGAATGAGAGGAAGAGGCAGCAGAGTACAAGCCGGGAGAGAAACAGAAGAGCCGTCCACGTCATCGGAAGGTGGACGGCTCCAGGGACCCACAGGGCAGAGGTTTGTCCCCAGGTCAGCTCAGACCTCCTCATCATCATCATCACAAGCCCTGCTGTCCTACAAAGCACACCTATGTCTTCTACAACCACAGCCTCAGGGCCCTGGAGAGCCCCGCTCGGGGGTACAGCCCTCTCACCTATCCAGAGAAATACCCAGACTTGTCCCCAGGGCTCCTCAGGCCCAATCCAAGATGGCGTCCCTGCGCTTACTGTGTTAGCTCAGTGTGAGCCCTAGACCCAGCATCTGTCCCTATTCCCCTTTTCACCTAGTGACGTGTGTGTGTGTGTGTGTGTGTGTGTGTGTGTGTGTGTATGAGTATGTGTATAAGTGTATGTGTGCTTGTATGTGTGTGTTTGTGTGTGTATAAGTGTATGTGTGTTTGTATGTGTGTGTTTGTGTGTATAAGTGTGTGTGAGTGTATGTGTGTGTGCATTTGTGTGTGTGTATGTGTATAAGTGTATGTGTGTTTGTATGTGTGTGTTTGTGTGTATAAGTGTGTGTGAGTGTGTGTGTGCATTTGTGAGTGTGTGAGTATGTGTGTGTGTGTTTGTGTGTGTGTGTGAGTATGTGTGTGTTTGTGTGTGTGTGAGTATGTGTGTGTGTTTGTGTGTGTGTGTGTGAGTATATGTGTGTGTGTGCATTTGTGAGTGTGTGAGTATGTGTGTTTGTGTGTGTGTGTGTATGTGTGTGTGCATTTGTGTGTGTATGTGTGTGTGTGTCTGTGTGTGTGTGTGTGTTTGTGTGTGTGTGTGTGTACCTGTGAAGGCCAGAAGGTCACATTGGTGTCTCCTCCCATCACTTTGTGCCTTTTCTTTTTTTTTGAGACAAGGCCTCCGACTGACCCCGGAACTCACAGACTCAGTGGGCCCCAGGGCCTTGTCTCTGCTTCCTCAGAGCTGACACGCACTGCTGTGCCCAGCTCCTAGGTGGGTCCTCGGGAATCCAAACTCAGGGTCTCACGCTTGCATGGCGGGAACTCTGAGTCATGTCCCAGCCCTCACCTGCGGTTTCTACAAGTTCTCGACTCTCCTCCTCCTCCTCCTGGCCGCTCAGCTTTCCAGCTGCGATTTCCTGAGAGGCCACCCCTCAGTTTCCCATGGGTCATTGCAAACTGCGCGTGCTGATAGGCCCCTGGCTCTCCGGCTTCTCCCACATCCCTCCAGGTTCCAGACACACCAGCCTCGCTCTCATCCCTCACACAGGTTGGCCTGCCTCCCCCTCCTGTCAAGAGTTCCACGAACAGGAACCACCATGGAAACACATCAGTCTCTGGGCACTGCCTAACCGTCCCCTCTCCCGGCACAGAGGACCCACCCAGGGCTCAGCAGCCTCCATGGTTACCGGCCAGAGAGAGCTGTTTGGCCATAACCACTAGACAGGGAAAGAACCATTTCCTTTTCCACCAATGCTGGTGCTCCCTGGCCTGGCCCCTGTGTGCGGAGCAGCTCTCCTTAGATGTCTTGATGAACACGGGAAAGCGTGTAGGGCAGCCACCAGTGCGGCTGCTGCGAGGAGCCGGGCACCTACCCAGCGTGTGGCCTTGAGGGCCAGGTACCTGAGCAGGTGTCGTTGTCCTCCAGGCCCTGCCGCTGTGGCCCTGATGTCATCTGCTCGATAATCTGCCGTAGGTGGTGCTTGAAGGTGGCCGTATTCAGCTCCTCGTAGTCGCAGCCCAGGGCCTCGGCAGCGTGGCTGGCCCACTCAAACCGCATGAACTGCTTCCGGCCCACTGTGCGGAAGAGGTGTGGGGTGAGATGCCAGGCACAGGGTGGCGGCATGCGTCCTGCCACCACCCCGTCTGTTTTACTAAGGTATTAAATACAATAAAGGGAAACACCCTGAATGGAGAACAGGGTTGAGTTAGGACATCCCCCACCATGTGTTTATTTATGTGCACACCCACTACCTCTTGACCCCTGCCTACCCACTCAACCACCCGACCACTTACCCAGTTACCCAGCCACACATCCAACCAGCCACTGGTATGTTCGGCACCTATTTACGGAGCACCTTTGATGTGACCAAAAAGTCACACACTGTGACCACGCTCACGCATCTTACAGTCCAGTGAGGGGGCTGGGCATGACGCAAGCAGATGGACAGACAGACAAGTGAGATAACGTCAGGAGGTACACATTGCAAGAAGCTAAAGCAGAATGATGGACAGAGAGGTGGAGGTTGTGTTGGTGTCTGTTGTTCAGAGGAACCCTGGGAAGATGTGACAATGGACTTGGGCTGTGACCAGTAAGGAGCTTAGAGGTGAGGAGCCAGTGCCAAGGCCCTGGGGCAGAGATGAGGGTGGTGTGTCCAAGACGCCAGTCCAGCGGGAGCACATTGGGGAGGAGGGCAGCAGCGTGAAGTCGTCAGAGACACACGGGGAAGCCGGCGAGGGGTGTGAGGTCACTGGAAACCCTACCTGACTCTGTGAGGCACAGACGGTGCTCACAGATGGAGTTAAGGAAAAGGGGGTGAAAAGCCAGCCCACAAGATGCCGTGAAGCCATTTCTAAAGCGCTGTTACACTGAGAAAAGTGGGGAGGGAGTGGAGAGATGGCCCAGCGGGTGAGGGGCTTGCCACCAAGCCTGAAAGGCCAGAGTTCAATCCCCGGGTCCCACAGGCCGGAATGGGAGAACTAACTCCTGCAGGCTGTCTACGCACGCCACACAAAGAAACAGATATTTTATTTTTTTTTTTAAATTACATGACAAACAGAAATGTAGTCAGATGGTAATCATGACGGTGAAGAACTGACATTTTCTAAATTCTCGACAGTAGCCGTGGACGGATGTTGTGATCCAAATACAAATAACGGACTAATTAAAACAAATCACAGTGCGCTCCTTCCCAGCGTTCCCTGTCTCTGGACTTCTTGTGAACGTGTACACAAACCACAGCTACCTGCCGACGTCCCCCTGTCCCCCAGGTGACTGCCGGGACCAGTGGGCTGTGGAGACGTCTGACAACCAGGGTGAAGTTGGAAAGCTGGGGGAGGTTCTGCCTGAGACTTTAACCAATGCTGCCTGGGGAGAACCACAGGTTCCGGCTGCTTCCTGGGTGTTTCCGTGTGCCAGCTACGCAGGGACACTCACCACAAGTGCCACTGCGGCTTGGGGGTCAGTCAACAATGATGGCATGGATAGGCACTGATAGTGATGGTGGTGATGGTGATGGTGGTGGTAGTGGTGATGGTGATGATGATGGTAATGGTGGTGATGGTGGTGATGCTGATGCTGATGGTGGTGGTGATGGTGATAGTGGTGGTGATGGTGGTGGTGATGCTGATGGTGGTGTTGATGGTGATGGTGGTGTTGATGGTGATGGTGGTGGTGATGGTGGTGATGGTGATGGTGGTGGTGGTGGTGGTGGTGATGGTGATGGTGGTGGTGATGGTGATGGTGGTGGTGATGGTGGTGATGATGATGGTGGTGGTGGTGGTGGTGGTGGTGGTGGTGATGGTGGTGATGGTGGTGACAATGATATTTGGTGATGGTGATGGTGATGGTGGTAATGATAGTAATGATGAGTATGGTGTTATAAACAAGGGCAGTGACGATAATGGTTAAACTGTATTGACCTTATCTTATTGAACATGCCATATCTTTCAGCTCACCTCATTTGGAACTCTGTTGCCCGTGGAGAAATCTTGGTACGTGTTAGCCCATCTACTGTTTATCATCACTATTAAGTTTTCACGAGCATCCTAGCGCTGCTACCATTTGTACTTTTTTGTTGATTATTCCTGAGACAAGGTCTCACCACTCAGCCCAGGCTCACTATAGAGCCTGGAGCTCAGTCTCCCGCCTTCACCTCGGCTGCGGGGGTGGGTGGTCACCGTCACTTAGAGAT
Organism: Peromyscus leucopus; assembly: GCF_004664715.2. Lineage (NCBI taxonomy): Eukaryota > Metazoa > Chordata > Mammalia > Rodentia > Cricetidae > Peromyscus > Peromyscus leucopus. The sequence continues at coordinate 3,264,295 of NC_051082.1, forward strand.
GAGACAAATAACTTCCCTAATCACCAGACAACAGACAGCCACCGAGTGGAAGAACTTCCTGACACCAAAGCCCACGCTTCAGATGCCACCTTTAGGAAACTCGGCACATCCCTAGGACCCCAGCTCCACATTCCCCGACACGTACCCAGTCGTCTATTTCTCTTAGACAAACACATTGTGAGAGGAGACGTGAGTTCTCTCTCTGAAGTGAGAATCATTGTCTCTGTCAGCTGTCACGACAGAAAGCAGAAATAAACACGATGCAGGGACCAGCGGGCCATTAGATTCTAATTAGATCCGTTGCCTCCCAGGCTGAAGCCGGCTCTCTCTCTTTGTTAAAAAGGGAGCTGAGCAGGTCTTAAAGATAGGATGGGAGGCCCGTTAACCCAGAAGAGCCTTCCTTCTTCATGGGCATGGCGGCTGCTCACACTAACAGGAGGTGACTTCCCCATGGGGATGTCTTGTCCTCCCCTGACCCCCACCATGCACATCTGCTCTGGAGTCCCTGCCCCGTCACGCCCTACAGTGACCCACCCAGCCTTGAGGGGCTTGTGAAGCGGGGGAGGGGGCTGGAGTTGAGGTTTCTGGGAAGAGCTGGGGATCCTGAGAGGGTCCTCTGGGCTCTCGTGGCCTACGGGCACATTTCCAGGTTCTGCTGAAGGGCCTCGAGCTAGTGAAACCCAAGTGGCCTGTCGGGAGCTTAACCAAAACTTGACTCCTCTGATGTCGCTCAAACAGGGGCAGTGGCGGCAGCCGAGCCCAGCCCAGGAAGGCCAAGGGCTCAGAGGTGCCGCCTGACCGGGGGAGAGACGGAACTGGGTGAGATCACCAGGAGGAATCAGCCTCGGATTCCAAACTCCACCACTGCCTTTCCCAGCTGACTATTGCTCGGGCGGCTGCACAGTTATCATGATCCATGAAAGATCACAAGAGCCTCCAAGGTCCCTTTAGAAGGGTGGAGACAGACAGGAACTCCAGCACACTGTCATTGCAATTCCACCTGTAAACTCCAGGGGGCGCTCCTTCCAGGTCCCTGCAGTGCAGAGCGCCCCCTGCAGGTCTGTCGGCTGCCCCGGGAACCGGCTGTGTACCAAGGAGACCGAGACCCCTAGCATTGGAGAACAGCATCACCATCACCTCTGGGGGCCCTCAGTTGACTAAGGCCACTTCTCTACTGAAAGGAGATTGTGTTAGCCCAGCGTCTGCTACTAACTCCCTCTAAAGCCAGGGACATCGCTGTGCTCCTCAAAAGGCCACCCCTGAGGTTGCAGAAGGAGGGGGGGGGGTTCCCAGCGTCTGGAGGAACAAGGACATCCCTGGGTTTGATCCATTCCTCCACGAAGCCATCAGTTAACAGTAATGAGAGCCACAGAGATTTGAGCACAGTTTACACGCCAGGGACACCGCCCGGGCCTCGTCTATGGATGCTTACAAGGACCCTCCGGGAGAATGCGCAGAGAGAAAGACAACTGCGCATGCGCACGTTTCCCGTCCAGGGGGCTACCGGAAGGGGCTTGGGGCCTGGCCAGGCCCTGTAGAGAAGCTGCTAGGATCTTCCGCCTTCCACGGAGGCGTGGAGAACTGAGCGCTCCCTGCTGTCACCAAGCTCCTGCCTTGGCCTTGTGATGAGTCACCCAGAGAGAAGCGAGTCCAGGAGTGGATGGGCTGGTGGCTGATGGCCCGCCCTGGTCACCCTGCCCTTGCCTCCCCCTCCCAAGACTTGGGAAAGAGAATGAACGTCCGTCCCTCTGCCCCCGGGGAGGCAGCCATGTGGACCATCAGAAGAGCCGGACAACTTGACGCTGAAGATAAAAACCAAAGGGAGCTGGGCAGAGGGACAGGAAGGGACCCTCAGAGAGATCAGAACTAGTCCTGACAGGGAGCAAGGAGGGCCTCTCCCTGCTGCAGGCGGGGTGGTGCCCACAGTAGCCTGGCGCTCTTCTCACTACCCGCTAGGGGTGCAGAGCCTGCACCTGAAATATCCCCTGGGCACAGAGGGCACTCCCCAGTATGCACTGGGTTGCCGGCCATTTCTTGGGTTTCTGGTGAGGAAACAAGCCTCCTCTGTGACTAGGGGACAGGCAGCGCTGACCCTCGCTCCCCAGATCTCTCGCTCAGCCCTCATACCACACGTGCATCCTTGCCCTTGAATACATGCCTCAGCATCTTCACCCCATCAGGGGACCAAACCAAGGAAAGGCTCAGGAGGGGCCACCGGCCATGATCGCAGAAACCAGTGTCTAGCTGGGTTCCCCTCCAAATGGCGGCCGCCAAGGGAAGAGAGTCCAGAGAGGAAGCCAACTTCTCGGCAAGCTGCCTTCTCTCCTGCCATCTTGTTTATTCCCCAGAGGCTACCTGCATGTCAAACAGAGCCCAGACTCAAGCCGGCAGCAACCTGGGCCGGGCAGGGCTGACTCAATGATTCTCAGTGGCAGCAGAGGTGTAGAACAGGGCAAGATGGCCTCAGCGTTGGGTGCAGGTCTCCCCAAAGTTCATCTAACATCCTAGAGAGAAAGGTGACTCCTGGGCTGCAGAGGTGGCCCAGTCAGTAAAGTCCTGAGTTCAGATCCCCAGCACCCAGGGGAAAAGCTAGGTGCAGCAGCACAGACCTGTAATCCCAGCACTGGAGAGGTGGGGATGGAAGACTGTGCCTTGCTGGCCTTGGCGAGCTAGTCTGGGCGAAATGGAATGCCCCAGATTCAATGAGAGGCATTGTTCCAAAAACAATAAGGTGGAGAGAATGATGAGAGCAACCAGTCACCTTGGGCCTCCAATGTCACAGACAGCCGCATACACACACGGAGGAATATGACTCCTGTGTCATATCCATGTCACAGCCTGGCTAAGTGTCACAGCTGCAGGACTTCTGGGAGCCTATACCGCAGCTTTTGTGAGCCTCCAGCAAGGGAAGTCCTTTTTAACCTAATTTAACCTTCGAATGCCTTCACAGAGTCTGTGGCAGTTTCCATGTCCCATCAGACACTGGTCTGGGAAATTCTGGTCCAGCTGGAAGAGCCCCCCAGGGTTACTTTGTCTCCAGAGCTACCGGGCAGGGCAGGCGGGCAAAGCTTGAATAGAGAGGACAAAGGAGGAAAGGAAAGAGAAAAAATGAAGTCGCAAGAGAAGATCCTGGAGTTGCAGAGTCTGTGACTCAAATCTACCTGCAGAGGCAAGGTTTGAGGGGGTGGGGAGGGGAGAGGGGGAGGAAGGAGGGGGAGGGAGCACTCATGTAAGTGCACAGTAGCACAGCTATTGTCCCTGAGCACCAGTGGGTTCAATTGCCATCAATTACTGTGACCTCCTGCATTTATTAATAACCAAGTTATTTCTCCTTCCGACAATAGCCGAGTTGTTCCTGATTACTCAACATTATGGGGCTTATTTATAACGCCAGAGCATCTGGCTCCCACTGCCTCACACAGAGATTTACAATTCCAAAGCCTGGGAAGACGGAGGCCACCTGCAGAGAGGAGATAAGCTCAGAGGGCTGTGGCTGCTGCAAGAAGAACAGGAGTCGGCTCCAGAGACAAAACGGCTGGTTCAAATCCCACCTCCACCGCTCGGTGCCGCCCGACATCCTGAGATGTCAGGCTGACTCTCAGATACTCAGTCTCGTCCTCCTCAAAATGAGGACAGCGATGGTCAGAAGAGAGCATGGGTGAAAACTTGGCAAGGTTGTGGGTCCCCTGGATCTGCACCCCAGGGCCATCTACCCTCCTGAAAGATGCCTCAGGAAGAACAGATCCTTAGCAGAAGCATTCCAGGAAGTCCAGCCAAGTGCTGTCACGGGCACCGTGAGAAATGTCTCCCCATCACTCTTAAAGAGCTCCCTGCTTCTTAGGGATCCTACCCTGACACTGCCACCCTCGGGTAACATACAGCTCCGCCCACCCACATGATTCCTTCTGCCTGCTTTGGAGGAAGCTGGCATCAGCAACCGGACCTGCTGCTTGCACATCTGGACAAAACCATCTAAAAACTGCCGCTGAGTGGTGCATGACCCAGCAGGAATCAGCATCGTGCCTGAGGCTGGGGGGCGGGGCAGCACTTGCACCTGATGGTGTCCTGGGAGGTGACACTCCTGTGGGCACTTTAGGTGGGGTAACTTCAGACCCACCCCAGCAGGCTTTGGTGCAGGATTTCTCAGGTGTGTGCTCCAGTGTGTGCTCTGTGCACTGAGAATTCACAAGAGGAAAGGCATAGACCTCAGCGGGGTCTCTCACACTAACATTACCAAGACTTTAGGGGGCGGTGGCCAACAGGGACTCTTCATGGTGCTGGGGGACTGTGGGAAGAGGTGGAGGCCAGAGGTCCAAACAAAGACAGTTTCAGTATCATTGTGATATCTCAAGCAAGAGACGTCTCTTTTCTGGGCCTTGGTCTTTTCATCGATAAGATGGGTTGGCCGCTTTCCCACTGGGTCATTTAAGAGTAACGTTAGACGCCGAGTGTAAAGCCAGCTAGCAGTGTCCCTACACAGGGGACACAGCTGTGGAGCAGAATGCTCAGGGAGTCCTCAGCCAGAAGGTGTCACACAAAGCGGCAGTAGGACCAACACCAGAGAGAGACCAACAGCAGATCCACGAGTGACTTAACCGAGTCCCTCTGCTAGAAAAGCAGGCACCAGGAGGGACTTGGATCTAGCTGGCCCAGTCCAGAACCCTTTCAACGGCCACATGCTCTTTGCAACAGCAGGCCACGTGGGTCACGCCACACACCCCTTGGAGACTACTCCATCATGATTGCCGTTATCATAACCATCTCCATCATCAGCATCACGGCAACCATTAGGACCACCGTCATCACCGCATTACAACCATCACCGCCCTCATCACTACCATCAGCACCACGTTGGGTGGGTGTGAAGCTGTTCAAGCAGCACTTAGCAGCCAGTAACCACTGAGGGACATCGGCGGCGGCGGCATCATCATCCACTATTATCCAGAGAAACAGTATAAAGTAGAGGGGCCCCCATGCCGCAGCTTCCACACTCACCCCCAAGGCCCGGAGCTGCCGGGGAGTTTTGCCTTCCAGCCCCAGCCGCTTCGGGGAGTTCATTTTTTCAGAAACGTCTAATTGTTTCCATCCCGGAGCAGCCATCCCTGCTTAATGAATGAATTCAATATGCTCAGAAAATGCAGAATAAACCCTTGCCTGTGGGCCCAGAATAGGCCTGCCGCACAGCTGCAGGGACAGAAGCCAAGCCACCAGCTGGGACAGGGCGGACAGGCACAGGCTCGGCGGCCTCGAGAAGCATGTGGGAAGAGGGGACGGGGAGGGGCTGGGTCTCAGGAACGCTGGGCGCCAGCACCGATTGACGGAATCTCCACAATGCCCGGTCACATGCCAGCCCACAGCTGTCCAGCTACCACGCCAGGGCAGGGGTTTGGGTGGGATCTCAGACCCCAGGCCTCACGTGGAGAAAGAAGGGAGGACCAGATGCGCAGACCCTGCACACTACGGCTCCCAGATCATCCTCTCTATGTCTGTTTTATCCGTTCAGTGCCTGCCGGGAACCCTTCTCCTCCCGTCCCCAGCATCATGCACTTTCCGTAGGCAATCCATGAGTCTAGGAAAAGGAAGGTGGTGTCCCAGCACAGCTGCCGTCCTCTAGACACAGAGTAGGATAGAAGGGAGAGAGGGGGCTGGAGAGATGGAGCCGTGGGTGAGAGCACTGGCCGCTCTTGCAGAGGACCTGGGTTTGGTTCCCGGCGTCCAAGCGGTGGCTCACAACTGCCTGCAACTCCATTTCCAGAGCGTCCAGCACCCTCTTCTGGCCCCCAGGGCACCAGGCGGGCATGAACATGATGCAGACATACATGCAGGTAAAACACCCACCATACACATAAAATAACTAAACTAAAAGAAAATGTAAGAGAAAAAAGGAATGAGGAGGAGAAGGAGGGAAAGGGGGAATCCGGCTTCATCTCGTTGATGTGACAAGTGCCATGACCAAAAGCCACTTAGGGGATGAAAAGGCACTGCTCAAGTCATCCGATGTGTCCTGGGGGCAGCGGGATGCGGGATATGAAGGAGCTTTGCTGGCTGGTACCGAATCCTTTCCTAGCATTTCTGGTTTCCATAGGCACTAACTGCGGGTAGAACCACAGCCAGGAAACAGCAGAAAGAGGGGTGTCCGTCCACAAGGAAGACGCTGCCTCGCATCCCTGCTCACTCCTGTGCTCAGAGCCTCCCCAGCCTAGGGCGCATCCACCCACCTCCTCCAACCCCCGGCATGGACATTTTGTTGCTAGTGTCCAACAAAAGATGGAGTGCTGGGCCCTTGTCATCAGCGACACTATGTAGCAAGCCCCTTAGGGCCCCAAATTATAGCCCCATTCATTCAGGGCCTGGCATCTTCACGATGGTGGTGGGGAGTCGGCTGTGGCCTTGCGCCTGGCTTCTCTCCCCACCGCCAGCCACTCCAGGGCTTTATATATGGTCTGACTGTGTCGTATATTAGGCAACGGGTCAATGCTAAGCAGGCCGGTGAATTCAGTGAAGGGCAAATAAATTAAACATGCTTCTGGCCTTCACAGAGGAAAGAGGCCAAGCCATTTAAGCCAGAGACATGAGCATCCCTCATCCCGGCTGCCAGGCGGGATTCTGTTTGCCGTGGTCCCTCTTTGTACAGCAGGGAGGGTCAGCAGGCACAGTGGCACACGACTCCACTTCCTGATGAGAGCAATAGGACCACAAGGGATGGGGAGGAATGAAGAGAGGCCCAAGTTCCCTCACCGGGTAGAACTTCCGGTTGATGATAATCATATCAGCAGTAAGGAAACCGGCGGGGCTGTAAATGGTCAGATTAAAGGGAGTCAGTCTTTCGAGTGTGCTGGCGTGGGCATTACTGTCACGTTTTACAGGTGACGATGTTGAATCCCCAAGGACAGAGAGTTGTCCCAGTTGGGAAGGCCAGCCTAGTCCTGGGAACACCCTCCATTATGCTCAGCTCAACCTCTAAAGCAGAGTTGTGGGGACATCGGAGGATTAGATGGAACCAAGGAAGGGCTCCTACAAAAGAAAGTGGCGCTCTGAGCACCCAGGATGCATCTTGGGATGAGCACAGCCAGGCAGCCTCAAGGAAACTTTAGAGATAGACCCTGAGTTCAACACCATAGGATGCTGTTGGACTTTGGTACCACAGAACAACAACTCTGAGCCTTGGTATCTGGAGTCACGTGACCCCTTCTCTGTCTGCCTGGTCAGCTCTGAAAACCAAAAGAGTCAAAGCATGTAAAGCCACCCGCCCATGCCGGCCTTAGATGGAGAGAGGAAGCGGCCGATTCTGGGATGATTTTGTTCATGGGGATGCTTTTTGGGCAAAGGGCACGCTCGGTCTTGGGTTTTAGGCTCATGCAACCAAGGGCCCCAAGATGGAGAAGACCAGTGCACATTCCAAGAACAAATAGATTGCCCCCTGGAGAAGCATCCTTGGGAGACATGAGAAGACCCCCGTCAGCCTCTGTCCCCCCAGCAGGAGCTGGGGAGTGTGAGGCGGGGACATCACCAGATGCAGTTTACAGGGCACCCAAGACACCGGCAGGCCTCGGCGAGTCACACAGCAGACCTGAGACACACAGAGACAGCTCAGGTCCTGCTCGAGGCCAAGGTGACAGTGACAGACAACAGCGTCCCTGGTATCCAGGGATGCAATGAGGGAAGCCAGAGCGCTCATCTGTGGAGGTGGGATCCGCCTCCTTTGGCTCTCGACACGTTCAGCCTATAGAAAAGGACAAAGCACCACAGCTCAGAAAGTAACAAGTCATCGAAAACACCCACTTGGGGTCCAGGACCCTCCAGGACCCGAGAAACCCAAGCACCTCACACGAGAGATCTGACGCCATGAGCAGAATGGAGCCGCCCAACCCATCCAGGGCGACTCAGCCTGCATAGTTTCTGTCAACCACTGTAGGAAGCAGCCACATGGGGAGCCTCATGCCCGGAACCCCAGGTGAGCCCCAACTGTTAGGATATAATGAATCATGACTAAGCCCCAGAGTCTGGGGCTAGCCCTCACAGGAACCCTGGATAGATTCAAATGGGCCTCACCAGACGGACTGTGCCATGACCACTGTCCCGCACTGTCCTCGGCCTTCTGAACGGTCTGACCAGCTGCAGATGAGCACTGCAGGGAGAGTCTGAACCTGCCATTCACCAGTACCTCCCCTGAAGTATGGAGTGACGCCGTTCAGGGTGCAGGGCTTCACTCACGGAAGGCATTTCACAGCTGCGCCCCACGGAGCCCACCCGGCCTCAGTGACTCAGGACAGATCGGCGACCAAAGAGCTTCACAAGGACAAGAGAGTCCCAGTTCTGTGGACGTCTGTGGCACGGGGCAGCTGTGCAGTCCCTAACTGTGGAACTGTGGTGGGACTCGGCCTACGAGGAGGAGCAAAGGCCTGAGGCCCAGCCTGGTGGCCGCCAAGGGAGGCTGGAGAGAAAGGTGAGGACCTACCCAGGCTGGGGGTGGGGGTGTCACGGGCCACAGGCGCGTCACACAAAGCCCCACTGAAGTCAACCTGCAGGGCTTGGCTTCCCCTGTGAAATGCCATCAGAACGATCGGTGCCAGCCCACATCATTACCACCCCACTCCTCATGTTGTCCCCAAACTGCAGAGACGTCACACGGCCTGTGACCACTCATCTCAGGGATCAAACAAGGATGCAGCCGCCACGTGGTGCCTGATGAGCGCCTCCCATTTCCTCACGTAGAGAATGTAGGCAGACAAGAACGGTATGCATGAGTCCCACGTGGGGTGCCAACTCTTGTGCCACTGTCCTGTGGCTCGCTGGCCTAACTACTGTGCACACACAGAGTGGAGACCCTCATCAGTCCGCTGTCATATGCATCCATGTCTGTGTCTGTGCGCCTGTGTGCGTGTGCGTGTGCCAGCAGAGGCCAGAGAGAGACCAGCCTCAGGCATTCTCCCCAGTCTCTCTCCACCTTGCTCTTGGAGACAGAGTCCCTCACTGAACCTGGAGATCAGTGTTACAGCTATAGAATGTCTGGTCAGCAAGCCCACTGGAGATACGCATGGCAGCCACTGTGTCCAGCTCCTGTGGGTGCCAAGGATCTAAGCTCAGGTCTTCATGTTTGCATGGCAAAGCACTTTACCAACAGAGTTGCCTCACAGCCCCCCGTTCATTGTACAGGGGGGAAACTGAGGCAGAACTCCCCAGCTGCCACTCTTCTCATCCACAGCATGATTGGCAGTCAGACCACGTATGCCAGTGTCCTCGAAACTTCCCAGAGCATCGGTGCATGCCGTCACGCTGTCGCTTCACAAAACCCCCATCCGGTCAGGAGACCCCCACATCTTCCCACCCAGACCATGCTGGTTTCAAGGCTCCCACAGCGGGCTGAGGAGGCACAGGCGGGATCCCTGATTAATGAAAATGAGCCTAATATATTTCAGAGCGATCTGTTATGACACAAAGCAGAGGCGTTTACACACGACTGTGGATTTTTAATAGCTGATTCTAGAACAACCCATTATGAAATCTTCCAATACAGAAAAATACAGTAAATCACGGGGCAGGGCTTCCGGGCAGACTGACACCAGCTCTCTGTAAAACAGTGTAGAGGGTGGGCAGGAGGGGGGAGAGGAGGAAGGAATTACTGCCATAATCATGAGTTAATAAAATATTTATAGACATGGGTTTCTCCCTTATCATCCTGGGCATGTCCATGCAAGGCGGCTTCTGAAAACGTAGTGGAGGGGATGCCCACCTGCCCCAGGAGGAGAGGGAGTTGAATTGAGCCCCTCTTTACTATGGCAGGGTGACTGCAGGCTAGCCCAGCTCGAGGCAAAGAGCACACCCAGTTGACATGGAAAGGCGGGACCACCTGTGTGCTGGACTGGTCCACTGCCTTCTCCTCCCCACCCACCTCTTCCTCATCCTCTTCCTCCTCACCTACCATTTCCTCCTCTTCCTGCTGAACCTGCCCAAGATGGCAGGAAGCCTCCTCCAGACAGCTCTTCCCACTGAGTGCAGCCGGGAGCTGTCCGTCAAGGAGTCCTAGCCTATCAGAACCGAGAGTTGGTCACATGATCAATTCTAGCCTCTTCCTAACTCCTGGGAGAGGCCCCCTTTGCCTTGGCTACACTCGAGGCAAAACCATCCATGGTCACCAAGGGCCAGTGTTCTTAGAAGCTACAGGAAAGGACATGAGAACCGAGAAGGAAATGCACGTGACGGAGGAAACAGGGATAAGGAGACATTGTCATGGGAGTAGAGGCCAGAGCCACAGAGTAGAGAGCGGCATGTCCCCGAGAGCCTTCCCGGGTGTGGCTGCACAGAGCCGGCTCCAGACACCTGGCACCCAGCACTGGCAGAGAAGAGGCTGGACCCCTGTAGTGCATGTCACCAAGATGTGGACGTCTGTCCCAGTGCCACAGCAGTGAGGGACACAAGAAGCCACCGCAACAGTCCAGACACAGATATGTAAACAGGCAAACGCCTGTTGTAAGGAGCTCACAGTGAGGGCGGCTACGCCAGAGCATCAGTGCGGGGGGAGGGCTGAGGAGGAAAGGGCAAAGACACCAAAGACATCAGTGAAGAGACACAGCCCGGAGCCCACGGCTGCTCCGGCCAGCAGAAGTTATCGGCAACTTAAAGTCATTAAAATGGCATACAACCAGGGCCGGGAAGATGACTCAGTGTGCAATGTCTGCTGCTCACAAGCGTGCAGCCCTGAGTTCAAGTCCTGGCACTCATGTGCACAAGCCAGGCACGGTGGCCTGTCGCTAACCCAGAGCCGGGAAGCAGAAACAGAAGAGGGATGCATTGGCCGGGTCTACCCTGACTGGGCAGCTCAGGCCAGTGAGAGACCCTGTCTGAAAACCCAAAGTGGACAGCACCTGAGGAAGCAGTCCTAAGGCTTCCCCTGTCCCACGCCACACATACACACATGCACACACACACACACACACACACGCATGCACACATGCACACAAACATATACACAGACCACATATACACACAAGCACATACACACATGTGTGCACACACACATATCCATGAGCATACACGCACACACGCACACACATTCTCTCTCTCACACACACATACAATTCTAAATTCAGTTCCTCACAAGTGCTCTACAGCCCTATGTGCCTGGTGACCACTGTGACAGACAGCAGGATGACCTGGTCTCCATCAGGTTCCCATGGGCGGCGCTGGGAACTCTGGGACAGGAGAGGTGACAAGCAGAGCCTGTCCCCACCATGCTGAGAGAGAGACCACATCGGAGGACAGCTGGCAGGAGGGACCCACCGTACCTTTGCACGCGCCTGCTGCGCCCAGGTGGTAGATGGCTGCCAGCACCCGCCAGATGGCTCGCTGCTCCCCCTCCGCGATGCCCAGCAGCTCCATGGCGCCCCGGAGCTGGGAAAACGCGGCCGCGGCCTTCTGCTTGTCTTCAGGCTGAGGGAAGAGAAGAGAGAAAGGCCATCACGGTGGAGAGACTGGAATTCACAGCTCAGAGATGAGGTCAGGCTGCAGGGCACACAGTCGGTTTACGACGGCGGTAAATTACCCACGGTTAAGCCGGGCTGGGCTTGGCAGCCACGTTCAGATTTCTGGGAAGGTTGTAAATGTCATGGGTGTCCGCTATGGGGAGCAGGGTAGGTTTTATTCATTCTGGAAGGATTTATCGGGGCTCCGATTTGTGCCGAGCTCTGGTCCGGATGCCGGGATAGAGGAGCCCTGGCTCAACTCCGAACAGAACATAAAAGCAATGGTGTGTTGAAAAATGGGCTGCAGGGCAGATCCCAGGCCTAAGAAGGGATGCAGGAGGTCTCGGAGGAGGGGCAGGGACTGCGGGAGCTCGAAAGGTGGGTGTGGGGAGCTGACCAGATAAGGGACCGGAGGAAGGAGATGGCGGCAGGTGGCTGACCAAAGGGGACCCAGAACTGGTTATCAGGGGAGGTGTGGACAAGGCCTGAGACGGTCCACGGTCGGCCACGAAAGCCACGGACACAGTTCTAAGGAGCAAAAGTTTCCAGCCGAGATGGTTAAGTACCGGGACCTGACCCCACTTCCATTTCTGCGCCCGTGGCAGACGCCACGGATCCATCAAGATCCCACGGCAAAAGTCCGTGGACCCGGATTTATTTCACAACACCACCTTGTGCCGCCAAACCCCAAGGTCTGCCTCGGAAGCCGGAACAGTGTTTGCTCGCCACCCCCCCTCCCCCCGCACGCCTCCCACCCCATGGGACGAAGGGAAGTTGCCAGAGAATTTGAAGCCGGGAAGAATGGCCCCGTGAGATGTTTATGGGTGACTGAGCTTCGAGTGTCATTTTTTTTCTCTTTTTGTTAGATTTATAGCTCTAATTATATTTGACTGAATATTAAAATCAATCTGAAAGTAGTCCCGTGTATGAGCCATCTGGCTGAGGACACACAGCCCGGAAGCCTGGAAGGCAGAGAAAATGAGGCAGGAACAGGAGTTCCTTGTCCCTAACCTCCACGGCGCATAATGGGAGACCAATTTGTACCTGATCCAAGTAAAGGATTTGGGTGACACAGGGCAGGGCAGCCTGTTAGCGATGACAGGTCCTCGAATCTCATAGAGTCCCAGGCCCAGAGAGGGCACGGCGTGTGCCAAAGGTCACACAGCAAATTAACTGCAGACATCGGAGCAGAGGCTTCCCCCCCCCCAGTCCCGCCCACGCCCGCCGCTTCCTTTCTCCTCCGGCCTCCGCAGATAGCGGAGAGACGGATCCTCCGACATCCGACATCAAAGCGGGCGGTGACATTGAGAGATTCGCCTTGGAAGTGTTTCAATTAACAGCCACCGCGAGTGTCTCCGGGCCACCACGGAACCACCAAGTCCCTAGCAACCAGGGGCTCAGCCTAGCAACCGCAGCTGCTCCTCCGCCGCAGACGGGGAAGGAGGATTCTCACAACAAGCGCCCCCACCCCACCCCCCGCGTGCCTGGTTATTTATGAGATTTCAAAGCGGCGGGGAAGGGACGCGCAGAGGACGCGGCGGTCACGAGATGACCGCGGCTCCCGAGGTCAGCAAGGAGCACTTGATTTTGAACGACAGGTAGAACCGGTCACCCAGCACTTGGCTGTCCTGAGAGGGTGGGAGACTCCCGGGAAGCCCCACCCCTCTCTCCCCTGCGCCCCACGTGAATGTGAGTTAGCAAGCAGATGTTTTCCCGTCCAACGATGATGAGGCTCCGGGCGACGGCCAGGAAGCCAGTTGTTCTTTACGCAATTACACAACGCCCTGACCAGTGTGCTCTTGGGTTAAAAAAACAAAAACATGAAACCAGAAGTGAGTCAGATGAGCGGCTATGTCGCCCTTCTAACCCCCACCCTCAGCAGGAAGTGATGAATGCAGACTGGGTGGGAGTACTACACAGCAAAGAAAAAGAACAAGCCAATGGCATAGCCACTCGTGTGTGAGGCTTCCTAACCCAGAGGGTTGCTCTTCCTCTGCCGCCAGCTGTAACGTGTCTGAGGCAGGGTCTTCCCTGGGAAAGCGGGCACTCACTGCATCTGGCGGGGGGGGGGGGGGGGGGCCTCGGGCTGGACCCTGACCTGGCAGAAGCCTTAACTCCCTTCCCCCTCACAGCAGCGTGTGACTCCGATACAAACCCCACATTCTCCGTGGTGGTGGACACCCGGGCTGGTTCTAGAAATTCCCGATGTCCCGTGGTGAATGTTGGGGTGTCAGTGTCTCCGTGGTGTGTTGACACAGGGACATTTGTGTCAGCGCCCGGCTGCACCGCTGGGTCACGTGGGCTTTAGCTTCCTGAGGAACCTCCACTTGGGCTTCCGTGGCGACTGGACTCATTCACACTCCCTCCTGCTACAGCGCGTCCTCCCCAGCGGCTGAACGGTGGCCCTTCTAACCGGGCCGGTTGTGTTTTGCGTTCTGGGAAGCGTCTATTCTCTTCCTTAGTTCACTGATAACGGGTGTTTGGGTTTCTCGCTGCTTCGCTATTTCTGGAGTTCTTTGTATATTCTGAATACAAATTCTAGATAATCCCCTGCCAGCTTTTGACACTCCGGAGGCCGTCTTTTTCTGTGGCATCCTTTGCTGGACACAAGTTTTGTTTTTTTAATCCCATGGTGTCCCCTTCGCCAGTGCTGATGTTGTTCCCTGGGCGACTGGAGTCCCACTGAGGAAGCCTCCTCGATCCGCATCCTGCCGTGTTCTCTCCCGCAGCAGCAGCTCCAGAGCGCGGAACCTCGGGCCTGCGTCTGTGGTTCATTTCAGGTTGATTTTTGAGGTATGAGGCGTTGGGCTTCGTTCTGCACCCGGACACCCAGTTTTCCCAGCACCGTTTGTTGAAGATGCTTGTCTCTTCCCCAGGGTGTACTTTTGGTTGTGGGGACTGGGTCTCATGTCTGGGTCCTCGGTTCTGTCCCATTGATCAATACGTCTGTCCCACATCTGTCCCGTATCTGTCCAGTGGTGCTCACACTGCTCCGTCTCTATGAGTTAACTAGAAATCAGGCGTGGTGACGCCTCCCACAGTCTTGCTTTTGCTCAGGGTGGCTCTGGATGCCCCGGGTCTCTTCTGCTTCGATGTGGTTCTCAGGGTTGGTTTTCTACGTCCATGAGGAATGGCATCGGAACCTGGGTAGGGATGCTGAGTCTGTAGGTGGCCTTGGTCGGACAGCCGCTTACGACACTGACCCCGCCATGAGCATGGGAGTCTTTCCATCTTCTAGTCTCCCCTTCCGTTCCTTCCCTCGGTGTCTTAAGGTTCTCGTCGCAGGGCTTTGGATGCCTGGGTTATGTTTATTGTGCGATGCTCGCTGTGGCCATCGAGAATGGGATCGACTCCTTGATGTCTTCCCCGACGTCTGTCCGTGGCGCACAGGAGGGCGGCTGCCTCCGTGTGCACTGTTTGTGCGCCCCCCCCCCAACTCTGCTGAGGGTGTCTGTCTGCCAAGGACAATTTCAAGAGCCATGCCATATTGCCTGCCTGAAGTTACGTTTCTGTTGTCCAGTATTGAGCCACTAACCAGAAACTTTGGACATGCATGGACAAGTTCTGAGTTATTAGAAAATAACAACATTTCCTTATCTTTCTGCTACACTGACCATTAGTAACAATGTTTTGTGGTTGGGTTGCTTGGTTGGGTTGCTTGGCAACTCAACAGTCCCCTGATCTTTTCCCAAAGGAAGTTTCCTGGTCTGCTTACTATAAAACCCACCTGAGAAAAATAAAATTTTGCAGCTTGATCAGAATACTGCCTTGCTGTCAATTCTTTGTGTCTCTTGTCCCTTCATTCGCCATTCCCCCTTCTAGGGTCTCTGCTGAAGATCCCGCTGGCCGGGACATCTGTCAGCTGCTCCGAGATTCCCGGTGGAATCCTGAGGGTCACAGGATCACGTGGTCCACAGGTAACGATAACGTGACCCCTTCCTTTCTGTCTGTGTCCTTGTGTCAGCTCCTCTGTCCGTCTGTCCTGGCGAAGACTCCACTGCTGTGCTGAGTAGGAGGGGAGCGTGGACTCCTCTTCTTCATTTCTGTGGGAAGCTGTGGGATCTCTTACAGCGTTTGTGCTGCTGAGACGCACTTCTGGCCCCGGGCTCCTCGGGACTTTTATCACGGAGGGGCATTGGGTTGTCAACAGCCTTTTCTCCATCTGTTGAGAGGACCTTGTGACCTGTGTCCTGGATTCCATTTATGCGACGCATTGTATTTATTGATCTGCACACACTGAACCATCCCTGCACCCCTGGGATGAAGCCAACTTCTTGTGATGAATGATCTTTTTAATGTGCTCTTGGATTTAATTTGCAAGTATTTTATTGAGTTTTGTTTTGTTTTGTTTTTTTGCATCTATGCTCAGAGGGGAACTGGTCCTTGTACTTTAATCTCGTTTGACTCCTCTCAACCTGGTGAACTCCTACTCATCCTTCAGAACCCCCAATGTCAGTCAGGCCCGATGTCCCTGGCTACGAAGCCTTCCCTGACTGAGGCCGAGCACCTCTTTTAATCACCCTCCGGTACCCACAGCCTCACATCCTCCTCCGCGTTCTTCTCTCCCAGCTGTATTAATTCCCATGCCTGTCTTTCCTACCACAATGCCAGAGTCCTGACCTTTAACCCCAGTGTCATCATAGCTGAGTGAGGGCAAAGGAGGTCCAGAAAGCCCTGGAGAGGGAGGTTTGATGGAAGAAGATACAGATGTTTGGAGACGGTCGGAGCCAGGGTTGAAGGGAGACGCTGTGCCTTGGGTCTCTCCCACCACATGCCTGCCTCTTCAGAAACAAGTCTCACTTCCTCAACCAGCCCAGACCCTACAAAGGCAGCCCCCTGCCTCTCCCACATGACTGCCATCGCCAACCACAGAGCCAGAGCAAAAGGAGACAGTGGGTCACGGGACCCTCCACCACCTCCCACCCTGGCCCTGGGACTGGGGTGCACCCTGGAGGTCCGTCACTTACCTGGGACCACACGCCCATGCCGAAGGCATGGCTCTCGGCCATCTGGTGCAGGTTCAGCTCCGTCCTGGAAGAGGGGATTGGAAGTGAGGGGGTCTGCCCGTGCTGGGAGCACAGAGCAGGAGGTGTCCCACGGCAGGGCCACACCACATCCTGGCTGCCCCAGGACACACCAGGCTGTACCAGCCTTCCATTACTGTTTCTGCCAGGACCGCCCTCCCTGATGACCCCATGTTCTAGTCTCACATGGTGCTCCTGAGAAAGAGACTGGGGTCCAGAGCTGATAAAGCGTGAGCAATGTCCCTCAGCCCTGTGCAGAGCCCAGGCAACTGGGGTCCTCAGCACCGGGTAACCCAGCCTCTCGGCTCCGGCTGGAGCTCCACCCGGGGTGCTCTTCATCCTGCTATCCCGGCTGCCCCAGCCTGTCCCAAGGACTCACCTGAGATCTACATCCAGCCCAGCGAGCAGCTGAGAGAAAACTTCAAAGTTGCCTTCCCCTTGAGGCTGCCGGGCCACACGGCTGTTCTCCAGAAGCATTGTCTGTGAGGGCCAGAGGGGCAGTGTGACGCCGGGGTCCTTATGCCGGGACTTGGTCCCCAAAGGCCCCATCAGAGTGCCCCACCCCCACACTCCCTGAGGCCTCACCGCGGGGGTGACCTCACCCCAGGTTCAGAGCCCCACAGGCAATCAGTCAAGCTATGGAGTCCTCCAGCTTCTATGAAAGGCAAGAGAGTCTCCCTCATCAAAGCCTGCCAGCCTGTACCCAAGGGTGCCAGCTGAACAAAGGCCTTCGTGGGTGCTGAGGAGCCAGCTCTCCACGAGCTGGGCTGTCACCAGGTGCTGCCCGGCCATCGCTTCTAACGCCCGATTTTGTTTTCTGTTCATCAGGAATGTTGGGGAGGGGAGCCGGCCACACGTCTGGCACCCAGGCACAGGCTTCTGTGTGGATCTGTCACATTTCAACGTGTGCTTTTACGACTGGCCTGGATTCCGTTTTTACTGCATCGCACCCTCACCCCAGAGCCACACCCTGCTGGCTGCTTTCAACGTTCTGGGGGTGCCGAGCCTCACAGGACCCTTGTCCCTGAGGAGCTGCACACATTCAGACACATCCCAGGGTCCTGACTGGAGATGTGGCTGCAGGCGCCACACCTTAAGGCGCCACACCTTGCCCATCCGCGAGCCTCACCTGGAGCTGAGCGGCTGTGACTCGGCCCGTGGCATTGAAGTCCAAGGAGGTCACCATGGCAAAGCGGGTGGCCCTGCGGCTGTGGCCGGTGGACACGGAGCCAAAGGCCCGGAGGACAGTGAAGGCAGCCCGGAGCTTCTCCACTGTTGGGAGACAGAGGGGAGATGTCACTTGTGCCTCAAGTGGCCACCCTGGCCTGGAGTCCCAGAGCCGTGAGTAGGACAGAGACAATCTGAGTGCTAGGGTGTGGTGCCGGGGTCCTCCTAACTCCTTATTAACACCCGACAGCCGGCAGAGGGCCTGAGAGTCCTGGACTCTCCCCACGGGTATTCTGAGTACCCACAATGCCCTGCATGCTGTACCAGGCACCTGGAATCTCCCTATGGTATTCTGAGTACCCACAATGCCCTGCATGCTGTACCAGGCACCTGGAATCTCCCTATGGTATTCTGAGTACCCATAATGCCCTGCCATGGCTATTCTCTAAGTACCCACAATGCCCTGCGTGCTATACCAGGCACTTGGAATCTCCCTATGGTATTCTGAGTACCCACAATGCCCTGCCATGGCTATTCTCTGAGTACTCACAATGCCCTGCGTGCTGTACCGGGCACCTTCACATACACAGCAGAACCAATCTGTGAGAGTGTCTGGGCCAGCCACACCCTCGTCCGCAGCCCAGTCAGCTAAGTGCTGAGCGCCCACAGAAGGGGGCAGCAGGCAGAGCGCCTAAGAGAGGCCCAAGGGGGCTCTGTCCTGCGAGGTGTCACCTTCTTTCTGCCTCAGGTGGCTCGTCTCTGGGGGTGGTGAGTGTGTGTCCCTGGCACAGCCCTGAAACACTGACTGACTCAACGTGACTGACTCATGGTGCTTGGAAAGCACCTGTAGGCTGCAATGGTGGCTGCACAGCCACTGCCTTCAGGGTGCAGCACTGTGTGTGTGTGGGGGGGGCGCGATGCCTCCAGGGTGAGAAGACACCATTCTGGGAGGAAGTAAAAATGCTACTGTTCATCTAGTGTACACAGGCATGCACACACACACACACACACACACACACATGCACGCACACACGTGCACACACGAGCTCACTGTATACTTTCTAGATAAACTCTGTGTGTGTGTGTGCGTGTGCGTGCATGTGTGTGTGCGCGTGCGTGTGTGTGTGTGTGTGAGTGTGTGTGTGTGTGTGTGTGTGTGTGTGTGTGTGTGTGTGTGTGTGATTTAGCTCAGGCATTGAACTTTCATACTTGGGGCATGATGAGGCGAGACATGTCTATGATGGCTCCATGGGGACACTAAAAACATAATTGAGAACCCTGGCCTGGGGTGCAACCAATCTCAAGCTCTCCAACTCGCTTGCTCTGTGGCCTTGGGCAAGCTAGTTAACCTCTCTGACTCTCAGGGCCTTTACCTGTAAAATTCAGATCATAATAGCTACCACCCAGTCCTGTTCAAAATCACAGCGCTCTTGTACTTAGAAGAGAGCTGCACAGGGTCCCTGGAGGCGCCCACCCTGATGGCTGAGACGGCTGTCCTTATCATTATTGCTGCTGCTAACTGAAGGTCTTTAAGGCCCGCCCACCCCTGCACCCCTCCAGCACGCTGGACCCCTCCAGCACGCTTGTGTCTTTGCTTTTCATGTCCTCTAGACTACAGTAGGCCGCGGGCTGCTCAGGGACAGACATTCCCAGCAGGTGGTAGCCAATCTTCTGCTTCTAACTGTCCCAGCTGTGACGATGGCTGCAATAGCCACCAATGTCACAAGAGACATGGGCAATGTTACCCCGGCAGAGGCGTACGATGGCGCAGCAGCTTCCTGGGTCAGTAGCCAACACGGGGCCCTCACCTGTCCGTGCTGTGGATGGCAGCTGAACAGAAGTCAAGAAGAGCCACCCAGGCCACCCCCACAGGAGACACCCAGGACCCCCCAATCCTCCCGCTCCCTATTCCCATCCACCTGTCACCTGGAAACCACCATACCTGACACCCTGCCGTCCACGCTGCCTGCCATGCCCACCAGGTGCTCCAGCACCTGCTCACAGCAGGTGGTCTTCCCGGCCCCACTCCGGCCCAGAGCCACGATACTCTGGTCTCGCCTCTGGCTCAGCAGTGCCCAGTAGGCGCGCTGGGCCAGGGACGTGACATGGGCGGGCAGGCCATCCTGGCGGCCTCGGAGGACCTGCAGGAAGAGGACAGGCATCAGCCCTCCCGCCAGCCTGCAGGGGTCATCCGCCGCGGGCTCACCGGGAGTCCTGGAGGACCTATGGGACCATCAACAGCTCCACCCAGGAGGGGTTCGCTGCACCTGCTAGCCAGATCATCGGGCAGGATTTGCCTGAAGTGAGGGAGCTGGGGAAACGGACACAATTGGATGAGCAACATTGAGCATGGAAACAGGGGATGGCTATCGATTTGTGATGTGAGTCATGAAAACAAACTGAGCCATCCCCCTGGCCAAGAAACTAGTCACAAGCAGTCACCGCTGGATTCTGATGAAGATATGGAACAAGCAAGACCCTCGGACATTGTGGGTGGATGTTGTCACTGCAGAGTACAGGCTGGAGCGTCCCCCACAGAAATGTGAGCATTCGCCACTCAGCCCACACCACTGCACCAGGGACACATCCAAGAGAAAGGAAGGCGTGTTCTTACAGACCCTGACGTCACCGGTCACACTGAACAACGGCACAGCATCCGGCCCTCAGCACCAGAGCATGCCCCAACAAGTGCATGGAGACACCAGCTATCCTGGGCTTTGTACAGCATGTCCCAGGTCCCAGAAAACACCTCAAGCTCAGGAAGACAGATACAGTATGAAGGAGTCACCAAGCTGACACCCTTGACGGCAAATAGAAGGAGCAAACAGCCGGGAAAGCCTTGGAGGCCAGCTCCTTCGGATAGGGCAAAGGCCAGAAAGCAGATCTAAGGGTTCTGGGGGAACTTGGTGGGTTCAGACTGATCACAGAGAGCCCAGAGCCCTCTCCAGGTGATGGCTGTCCTGAAGGATGTGATGGAGGGCTGTGGCAGGCGCTGCACAATCGCAGGAAAGTGGATTGAACTAGGTACAAGTTGGGTTTCATCAAACCCAGTTTTAAAGAGACAAGGAGCTGGGTACAGAGGCGCAAGCCTGGGATCACAGCTACTCAAGAGGCCGAGGCAGGAGGGCTGCAAATTCAAGGCCTGCCTGGGCTACAGAGGAACTCATAGCCAGCCTGGACAAGCCGGTGAGGCCATCCCAGAATTTTAAAACAGAGGTATGACTCAACGGTACAGCACTTGCCTAGTATTCGAGAGACCCTGGGTTCCATCCCCAGTGCTCCTAGCCATAATGAGACAGACAGACAGACAGACACAGGCTGACACACACACACACACACACACACACACACACACACACACACACACTCACTGCATTCCGGAGTACATAATTATTCCAAAGCCCCAGAATACCCGGAGGACAAGGACCAGAGAAAACATGACAGTGACCCTGGAACCCAGAAGGGGGTGAGCAGCCTCCTCCATGCTGCCCAGGAGAAGGTGACTCGAGGGCGCTTGGTTTTGTCATGTGACCCTGACAGAGTCTACATAGAAATATCCTTGGGGACAGGAGAGGCTGAGGAGGCCAGGCATGTGGGAAACCTAGAAGGATAGAAATCCAAGGCCCCAGACCCCACAGTGACCACTGGGCCCAGCCTAGCCTTGTCCCCTCCCTGAGACTTGGAGGAACCGGGGCACATGCCCAGAAGGCCCTCCTCATAGCTCAGACCTCTAGCTGGTGGCTGTTTGGGGAACCGGGGCCGGAGTGGCCTCACCCTGCTTTGAGTCTTTTATTCTAAACGGATAGACACCAGCACTCAGTAGGTTCTTAAATCAGGAGCCATGGGACAAGGCCTGCCCTACTGGACACAGTCTCAGCGCCTGGGCACTCCAGGTCATGAGCAAGCCCGCACTGTGTGGGGAACAGATGGTGTGGGACTTCACACCCATGAGCACCCACAGGCCTACCTGTGACACCTTGGGCCTCCTGCAGAGCGCATGGCAGCCCCCCTCCAGAGACCCCCCTCCCGGCTGCATCCCCATGTTCACATGTGTCCTCACATCCACGGACACTTCAACAGGCTCCAACCCTGAGGGAGCCTCTCGCCATGTCCCGAAGCCACCTAGCCCAGATTCAAGCGGCCCCTAGTCCCGGGCCACTGCAGGCCTGTCCCCCAGCTGGTGGCTGTTTGGGGGACCAGAGGCTGACTGGGCCAACTTCCTATGAGACTTGAGAGGCCAGAGGACCGGAGGAGGGAAGGAGTGAAGCCCAGGGCCCTCCACAGGGAGGCCTGGGCAGTGCCGCTCAGAGCTCCCCCTGTGCCTGTATTTTCGGGAGCTTTTGCCCAGTTTATGACGTCCAGTCTGAGAAGAGAGACCCGGGGTGGGCATCGCCGCATGGGACTCCAGTGAGCCAAGAGTGACTTTGCAGCCCTGAGTGACAGCCGAGAGCCAAGGTTTGGGAGCAAGCATCATGGCCTTCCCAGAGCCCCGTCTCCACAAGGCGGGAATAGCGCACAGAGGACGTGGCCAGATCTGGCTGCAACCTCAGTCGGCCCGTGTGATTCTGTCACCCACACCACCGTACCAGTCACACCCGGGACCTGGGACGCGTGCCCCTCGCCCGCTGGCTTCTTCAGGTCCCACCTTTATCCACGTGTGTCCAGTCCACTCTGGCCACCGTGGACTCTACCATCTGTGGCCTGTTTCTCCCCCTCAACGCCCTCAGGGCAGCAGGGTTGGTGCTCCTCAGAGCCCAACACCCACCAGCAAACTGCTTCCTGGGACAGGCTTGGGCTCAGAGGGCACGGGTGTGGTCCAGGCCTCTCCACCAGGTGGCGCCATGAGCCTTTGCTTTCATGCCGAATCCTGACCCAAAAAAAATGCCCTTTCCTCCACTTAACAGCTAATAAATGAATATCAGGATAAACGGGGCTTCTGTCTCACACGAATGTGGCTATGTGGGGATTCAGAGAGTCTAAGCATGTGTCAGGAGCTCAGAGGAGCCGCAGCCTGGCCTTTGGGGTCCTCTGCTTGCGTGTCTGTAAAATGGCTTTCCAGGTGGGTGTCACAGCTAGTATTTACAGCCACCTGGGCTTCAGACCGGAGCCCACCTTTCCCCTCTAGGGAGCAGGGCGTCACATGGTCCTCAGTGCCTGCCAAGTCCCAGATCCTCGTCTTGAGCAGAGCTGAGGGTTTCCCGGGATGCTGGTGCTCTGCCCCCCCCCCCCCCGCCACGCCCCAATGCCCAGGAAAAGGAGTCTTCCACATGCCCCCTGCCGTGGTCCCACCTCACCTTCCACGCAGAGGGCACTGTGGTTGTCTGGGGCTGCATGGCGATCAGATCAGGGCCGGAACGGGTGTGTGGCAGCTGAGCCCGGTAGCGCTGTAGGAGCGTGTTCAGGACGCTTGACTCGTTAACGCTGACCAGAGAAGCCAGGTCCTCGGCCTGGTCCAGCTCAGAGGGGTTGGCCTGCAGACATCACACAGGATCTTATCTGGCTTCCTCATCCCCCACCCCATGCACACCACCATGCATGCACAGACATGTATGTGCAGGACGCCTGTACAAACACACCTGCATGCATATTTGTGCCCACACAAGACACGGTGTGGCCTTGTCATGTCAAAGCCTCGTGACAAAGGCCAGCACACAGGCGAGGAAGTGACAGCCCCTCCCCTTGCCCTGCCTATCTCCTTTGCTTTTGGCCCCCTTCCTGGATGCACTGCCCGGTGAGGCCGATGTCTCCAAGACAGACCAAGGAAAGCCCTGAGCTCATCATGCAGTGGCTTCGGATGGGCACATGTCCCTTGCTATTATCTGCTTTTCTAGGTCTCAGAGAGGAGTGTCAGACATGCCCTGTGACACCCAGGGGTGGAAGCCAATGGCCAACTATCTCCTTCACCAAGGCTCCCTCGAAGATACGCACAATCTCCTACGAGAAAGGTTGATCCCCAAAGTATAGGCCATTGGAACCTACGCTACAATAGCAAGCTGCCCGTTTAACTGAGTTCCCTGGCATCCAGGTTGAAAAGGGAAGCACGTCTGTAGAACGATTTACACAAAATGAAGAGTCGTCGTCGTCGTGGGTTGCTTGGGTCAGCCAGAACTACAGTGGTAGGCTGACATGCCTGTCTTCACAGAGAGTCGAGAGGACACAGTGAGTGACCCGTCATGGAATACCACCGGCAGAGCCATGACTCCCATGGTTTTCCCACAACCCCTCTAGACACCTGTAGGCAGGGTCAGGGGAGCCCGTTGCAGGGTGCAGATGGAAGGTACAGAGCCGTGATGGGAGGGAAGGGCGACTCACTCGGTGAACCTGCTCCTCATCCACCTCTGTGACAGTCTTGTCGGAATCGATACAGAGACGCACCCTTCCGGGCGGCGGGTCGGCTGTCCCCTCGTCTGGTTTGAGCACTGTTGCTGTGTGGGCAACCAGAGACAGGTGGAAAAGAGGAGGGAACAGAGGGGGGGAAGGGGAGGGGAAAAGAAGGGAAGGGAAGAGGAGGGGAGGGCAGGGGAGGGGAGGGAAAGGTCCCTGAGTCAGGCCAAGGAGCTGAAGACAGAACTTGGGACAGGCTCAAAGGTTCGGCTGGGTTCTGTCTGCATAAAGGGCCTCAGCTGTGACCCCCTAAGCTAGCGGTTCTCATGTGGGTTGCAACCTCTTGGGGGGGGGGTGTCAAACGACCCTTTCACAGGGGTCACCTAAGGGTCACAGCGTTAGGAAGATTGAGAACCACTGCACTGAGCCCTTTAGGGACAAAGGCTGAGTCTGACTTACGGGGCGGAGCACTGAGCGGGCCCCTCAGAGGGTGGTGCCCACTGACCCGTCCCACACCTAGGTTAGGACAGGACAATCGCCCTTGCAGCTCCGTGACAGTACAAATGGATCCCTCTCCTCCGGAACACAGAATGACTTAGAGTGCAGCCTCCAGCCTCAGCTGGTCAACAAGCATGGGCTTGGGAGTGGGGGGTCTCTCTGCCCGCCGGCTCTGGACCCTGGTCCTGGCAGCATTTTGGAATCCACGCCATGAGCTGCCTTTTCTTTTTCTTTCTTTTTTTTTGTTTTATTTTTATTTTATTTTTTTTTTGGTTTTTCGAGACAGGGTTTCTCTGTGTAGCTTTGCGCCTTTCCTGGATCTCACTCTGTAGACCAGGCTGGCCTCGAACTCACAGAGATCCGCCTGCCTCTGCCTCCCAAGTGCTGGGATTAAAGGCGTGCGCCACCACCGCCCGGCCAGAGCTGCCTTTTCCTTCCCAAGGCTCTGGTGCCTTGGAACGCCACACTCTCACCTCGGCATCTCCTCCTCTACCTCCTCGCCCCGAGAGTGAAATAAAACCGGCTGAGAACTGACGGCAGGAGAGACGTGAGAAGAACAGAGTGGGGACCCTCCCCCCCCCCGACCCAGGCAGGGCGGAACCCACTTACCGAGAGAGAACCCATCCTTCTGCACCAGCCACACTTTTTGTGCCTCGTACCAACTCTCCTCCGGAGCCTGGGAGCAAAGAGAGCATCACTTAACCGGCAACCATCACCAGCCCCGGGCTTGGTGTGGGGACCCCAAACCGGGAGCTTCTCACGGAGCTGCCAGAGATCGGAACCTTCTAACGGAACCTCGGGCATGGGGTCTTAGAGAATTGTGGCCAGTAGTAGCACTAGTAGCATTGGGGGGTGTGGGGACCTCGGGAGAAGTCTGGCCCGGGCATAGGCTACTTGGAGCCTAGGGGCCTCACTTTTCAGAGAAGAGCTCTCCTGGCCTCCTGACATGCTGGGCTCTGGCCAGCCCTCTGCCCACAACTGTGGCCTCCCCTAGGGCATGTCCTTCCCATTCTTCATGCTCTACAGTCCACGACCCATCACCTGGTCAGAGTCTCCACTCTGGCCCCGACGGCCTGGGTCCTGCAGGCCCAGCTCCTCCTCCACAGGCTTCTGCATAGAAGGCTTTTCCACTCGGATCTTGGGGGCAGGCGCTACATGACCTTCTGCCCGAGGCTCCGCAATGTCCACATCTTCCTCTACGCGCACACAGGCCTCCTCGGCTCCCCGCACCCTGCTTTCTGGCTGGTCCTCCTTCCTTGCAGCATCTGCCAATGTCCCTTCTGTAGCTGGGGCCTCGCGGCTTTCCTCAGGAGTCTCAGCCGCCGCCCCAGGCTGCTCCTGGTGTTTCTCTGGGGTCACCGGCTTCTTCTGGGGTTTCCCTGCCTTTTCCTTCCTCCCTGGAGCCTCCTGCTGCTGCCCCCTGGGCTCTGCTGTGCCTTGGAGGTCACCCATCTTCTCGTCCCTACGTCGAGGTTCAGTCTCTCTGTTCTTACTCTGAGGACTGCCCCACTTGCTCCTTGGGCCCAGGGGGCCTCCCCACTTCCTCGTGGGGACTGGGGGCTCCATGGGTCTCACTTCAGTGCCTGCATCCTTGGGTGCACCCCCCTTTTCCATCTTCTTTGGAGGACCTCCTCCTTCTTTCTCTGCTGTCCCCTCTTGTCCCTGGTTTCCTGCCCCCTGGGCTGGGGACCCCGTCCCCTGCCCCTCCATGCTCTGGGCCTCACATTCTTTTTGCCCTTTGGTCTGGGGGTCCCGGCTCCCCTTTCCCTCTGTGCCCTGACACTTCCCACCTTTTGTGCCCTGGCCTGTGTCTCCGTCACCCCTAGTCCTGGTCTTCTCTGGTATGGGTGCCCGGGGGCCACAGGGAGTCCCCGTGGTTGTCTCCTTCTTTGCCCCTCCAGGATCCGTGTCTGGAGCTGGGGTCTTGTCCGTGGGGGTGTCACGAGGTTGAGTCTTCTGCTCTGGCTTGGCCAGCTCTGGATCTAGCTTGGCCACCATCAGCAGCACATCACCCCTCCTCACACCCCTCTTGAAGGGCAGTGTCCTTTTGGCTGGTGTTCCTGCGGGACCTGACTCCTGCGGCCGCTCCCCAACAGTGCTGGTCACAGACGCAGCGGCGTTCTTGTCATCAGCCCCTGGGGGCTCCCTGCCTGGAATGTCTGCACTCTTCGTGGTGGCTGATGGGCTGTCCTGGGAAGTCTGCTGGCTTCCAGGCTTGGGGACATGGTTGGTCTTGTTGGCTTGGTTAGTGGGAACTTCTGGGGTCTAGGAAAGAGACCATGGTGTATTTAGCTGCCGGATGACTCATCAGAGGCCATTCATTCCCAGGTTCACCCACCCAAAGATGCCCAAACCCTTCTGACAAGGCAGAATCTGTGCTTGGCAGTGAACTTCAGCCTAGACAGAGGCTGAGGACCAACAGGATCAGGGAAGGAAGGTGGGCTTGTGAGTCCAGCAGAACCAAGTTCAACTCCACCTCTGCCTCTCTCCACTGTGTGTCGTCATCGTTGGGGTAAACTCCCTCCCCTTCTTATCAATAACGTGAGGATCATAAAGACCTGCCTTGCAGGGTGGGTGTTAGGACTGGTGGTGGTCCAGCACACAGTCAGTCCTCGGGGGCTGTTGGGATGCAGCAGTTGTTATTTCTATAGCAACCTCCTGATGAGATCATCGGTAGGGGACATGTTCTCATCGTGGCCCTGATGCTGGGCAGCTGTGGCCCATTGTCTATCTTCTGTGAGCTTTGGTTGCCCCCCCTCTGCCACCCCCCACTCCCTACCCCCGCAAGCATGCTGTTTAGATGGTTGCAGGGTGACCCTGGAAAGGCTTTCTGGAATCTCAGAGCGGGAAACAGGAGGCAGCGCCCACTCCAGCCATCCTGGGTTCTCACACCCGCTGTCCACTCCATCCAACCTCCCACCCATCCCTCACCCATCAGCTATTTGTCATTTTATAACTGATCAGGACGTGGACGGCCACCCCAAGTCTTCAGGAAGTTCACCAACACACACTCAGTGAGGTTCTTCCAATCCTCTTCAGGGTCAGTTTGTCTCCACTCACCCTACATTCTGGCCACACTGGATACCTTCTCGTCCCTGGCCCGCCCACCCCTTCCCTGCACCCTCAGGCTTGCTCATGATGATCCTGATGCCCAGCAGGCATGCCCTTTCTCCTCTCTCCCTGTCTGTTCTCTTTCCTGTACCTCACCCGCATGACCTACTCCCCCCCCCCCGCCCCCACCTGGGCAGCTCCAGAGATGGGGCTTTGCATGGCCTGGCTCTGTCTCTATCTGGTCTTGTGACCTTGGGGAAAGTGTCTTGCCCTCTCTGGGCCTTGGTCTCCACCTCTGATAAATGGGTATGACTCCCATCCCCACTTGCGCACTGAGTTTTAGACAGGGCCATGAGCACGAAGTGAGCGTTGTTTGATCATAGACAGGGACATTCTTCATGACCAATTCCCTATCCACCGGGTGGGCCGTGGCCGCTGTGTGTGCTTTAATTCAGGCAGAGGCAGGCCCAGGGCCCGGCTATCCTGTCATTCTCTTCCATGAGACCCACAGCTGCTGTTAGGTGCTCGTGAGTGGCTTGCAGACACAGAGAACCCTCTGTCACTAGACAGGTGCACGCATGTGTGGCGGGTGTAAGCACATGCAGCATAGATGAACTGTGTAAGCACATGTAGCATAGATGAACTGAGGAGGCGCCCAGGATGGCTCTCTGGACTCAGGCCTGGTTTTGTAATCCCCGATCCTCCCAGCCCAATCCTGACATCACTCTCTTCGCCTCAAGAGGGCACTCTAGAGGCACCAGGATCTCGAGCCCTGTCTGCCGAACACAGGGGTACACCCAGGGAGCACTGTACTTCAAGCCTGCCTCCCGGTGTCCAGCCTTGGGATCCTGCCCAGGCTTTGGGGGTCCCTGAGTATGGACAGTGGGGAGGTGACCCTGGCCCTTCCATGGGCTGGTTTTGGCTGACGATGCCCATGGGTACCGTTCAGAACAATGAAACTTCTGTGGTGCACACGCCACCAATCAGAAGGAAGAGCATATGGAGGCAGCGCCCAGGCTCTCCAACCTGGCTGGGATTAACCCTTTACTTATTGAGTGATGGGATGTTCCAAGAGACTTGGGAGAAGCTGAGAGACCTGAAGTCAGAGGTCACTAGGGCATGGGACCACCGAGAAGGTGCTGATGCTTTGGCCTCAGGCTATCCCAATAAGTGCTAGACCTGCATCTTTTCTGCTTTAACGAATCAACTGAGCCAGGCTCGATGGCCAGCCCTAGAACCATGGCTACTCAGGAGGCTGACGCGGGAGAAGTTCCAGGCCTGCCTGGGACAAGGAGCAAGATCAAGGCCCGAGAGCTACTCAGGGTACAGAGCTGAGAGGCGGTGGCTGCGTCAGGGGACTCCTAATAAAACGTGGGATCAAATGAGTGCTGTGTGGTTTCAAGAAAAGCAAGCGTGGGTGATTCAGGGCGAGTACAGCAATGGGAGCACCTGCAGGGGTGGGCAATTGGAGATGGGTTTCTCAGCTTACAGAGGAGTTCATTTGTCGAGGGAAAACAGTGGGACAGCAGGACCAAAGATGGAATGACTGACTCGGGACAGGAGGGAGGGCACCCAGTGCTGCCAGCCCCCCCACCCGCACCCCACTCCCCCATCCCCCCACGCCCCTGGCGCACACACACACACCACCACCACCACCTACTTCTCCTTCTGGGGGGCGAGCGCTGCCTCTTTCCTCCGCCTGGCCTCTTTGGACTCTTTCTCTGTCTCTCGAACCAGCTGCTTGATGAAGCCCCCAGGGATGACGGAGAACAGGGGAGGTGGGGAGGACGGAGGGGGGCTCTTGTCCTCTTCTCGAATCTGCATGTGGAGAGGGCAGAGAGTGAGTCTGCGCGGCCAGGGCCCCCTCCAGACAGTCTGTGATCCGGCCCGGGGGTTGCCTAGGGGTCAGCACGGGAGGAAAGCAGCAGGGCTCTGAGGGACCCCAGGAGGCCGAGACAGCATGGGGAGAGAGGATGGATGGGCCCGGTGACAGCAGCAGCTAGGCGGCCTGGAGAATCTCCTCCTGAGAGGAACTCAGACCTTCAAAGCCACAGGGGTTGCTTCCTGCTCTCAAAGCAGCATTTGGGATGTCAAGAGGAGTGGGTCACACACCAGACTCCTGGGCTCTAGTGCTCCTGGCCCCGAGGGGGCACTGGAGAAATTCTGGGAGGCGATGCCCTTCCCACTTAACACAGGGATACTCCCAGGGTGCACTGCACTCTAAGCTTGCTTCTGGGGTACCTCCCAGCTGCTTGAAGAAGCCTCCTGTGTGCCAGGACCACAGGAGGTGAGGACAACCCTTAGCCAGGGCCTAGGCAGCTGGCTTTTCCTATCTGTGTCTGAAGATCTAACCAACAATGGACCAAAAAAAAAATAAAAAAGTTTGAGAGAAAAATAAAAACATCTATACAAAGGGAAAAAAAGGGGTGGGAGAGAAGGGGGTAGGGAGGAGAAGAGAAGGGTGGGGAAGAGAGGAGAAGGGGGCACAGAGACACAGGAGCCCTCCGGGCATCCTTTAAAAAGTGTAAATGGGAAGAAATGGGTGACCAGGTAAGAGCCCTTTTCCAGGTCTCAGCAGAGAAGGTCCACAGAAACCCCCCAGCATTCGGCTGGCAGCCAATGGCCCACCTCTGCTCCCCTCTCCTCCCACCCACCCCAGTGCTCATCCGGCCACCGTGGCGTGGAGATAGGGTGCCACCGTCACCCCAGCCTCCTGCTAAGGAATGAGACGGGCAAGGCAGGTGGCAGGTGTGGGGGAGTCATCAGGCCGGGCTGTCACTCTGCCTGAGGTGGGACGGTGTCATCTGGGCCACCCAGGACGTGACCCATCTAGCCAGGGTAGAGTCCCGGCCCTGTGGACACAGCCCCCCCAAACACCACTTTCCTTCTGCTCCCACAGGGCGAGGCGTGACGATATGGCCATGACGGCAGAGCAGACTGGACTGCAGGTGACGAGATGAGGTTGCGCTCCTGAGGCGGGCACGGAGTGACGCTTCACAGGCTCCTGGAGAGCATGGGACGAGTGGACACAGGCCTGACACTCTGACACAGAGAGGGGAGAAGAGAGACTGGTTAGAACCAGCTCGGCTCTGCTCCCGCCACTGCCGGCACCACACAGGGAATGAACAACATTGTCCCATCCTCTCCTAGGACAGTTATCCATTCCCATGAGAGTGTGCCCAGCAGTGAGGCCGCCAGCTACACAGCGGACAGTGTGTGAGATGCTCTTCCTCTCGACTCCACACCGTAGCTTCATATGGAGGGAGACGCACACATGGTCTTGTGTGCATGTGGCTCCCAAGCATTTGCACAGAGACCGTGCCTGCCTAAGCAGCATGGTGACCGAGTTCCAGAAGAGACAACTTAGCTCAGGGTGGTAGAGAGGAGAGGAGTTGCGGCTGGTACAAAGGAACTTTCTGGAAGGCATGGACTATCCCATATCCTGACCCAAGTGAGTTACACACGAACTCCATCTCACAGAACCATTAAGATGGTCATTTGCATCAAAATCCCAGCACAATTTCTTCATAGACATTGAAAAAAAAAGTCAATCTTCAGCTTCATATTGGGACATGGACACACACACACACACACACACACACACACACACACACACACCAGTATAGCTAAAACAATCCTAAATAATAAAAGAACTGCTGGGGGGCATCACCATCCCTGACCTCAAATGTTACTACAGAACTATAGTAATGAAAACAGCAAGATATTGGCACAAAGCAGACATGTTCATCTGTGGAATCAAATTGAAGATTCAGACATAGGCCCACACTCCTATTTATACCTGATTTTTCATAAAGAATAAAAAAAAATACACACTGGGAAAAAGACAGCATCTTTAGTAAACGCTGGTCAAACTGGATGGCTGCTTACGGAAGGATGTGGATAGATCCATACCTATCATCCTGCACAAAACTCTGCTCCAAATGGATCAAAGACCTCAGCATAGAACCAGATATACTGAACCTGATACAGGAGAAAGTGGGGAGTGGCCTTGAACTCATTGGCACAGGAGACGACTTTCTGATCAGAACACCATTAGCACAGACACTAGATCAACAATTAATAAATGCGGCCTCCTGAAACTGAAAGCTTCTATATGGCAAAGACATGATCATCCAGACAAAGCAGCAGGCTACAGAATGAGAATTTTTTTTTTTTTTACCAACTAGACACCCAAGAGAGTGCTAATACTCAAAACATATAAAGAATTTTTTTAAAAAAGATATGAGGAAAACAAATAACTCAATTAAAAATGAGATGTAGAACTAATCAGAATTCTCAAA
This sequence comes from Peromyscus leucopus, assembly GCF_004664715.2. Lineage (NCBI taxonomy): Eukaryota > Metazoa > Chordata > Mammalia > Rodentia > Cricetidae > Peromyscus > Peromyscus leucopus. The sequence goes on from NC_051082.1 coordinate 3,296,122, forward strand.
AGAGGGAACCCAAATGGCCGAGAACTTAAAGAAATGTTCAACATCCTTAGTCATCAAGGAAACACAAATCAAAACCACTTTGAGATTTCATCTTACACCTGTCAGAATGGCCACGATTGATAAGACAGATGAGCAAATGCTGGTGAGGATGTGGGGGAGGGGCACACTTATTCATTGCTGGTGGGAGTGCAAACTGGTACAGCCACTGTGGAAATCAGTGTGACAGTTCCTCAGGAAGCTGGGAATACATCTACCTCAGGATCTAGCTCTCCCACTTTTGGCCATAACCCAGAGGACTCTGCATCCTACTACAGAGACACTTGTTCATCCATGTCCATTGCTGCTCTATTCATAACAGCCAGAAATCGGAAACAGCCCAGATGTCCATCAACTGATGAACGGATAAATGGAAAATATGGTACATTTACATAACGGAATGGTATTCAGCTGATAAGAAAACGGAACTATGAAAATTTCAAGCAAATGAATGGATCTAGAAACAATCATCCCAAGTGAGGTAACACAGATCCAAAAAGGCAAACATGGTGTGTTTCCTCTCATATATGGAAGCTGGCTTTTAAGCTTTCAATATGCCTGCTACAATCTCCCCGCCTCCCCCCCAAAAAAAAAACCCACAGAGGTTGGATACCTAGTAAGGGTCTGGGGGAGGAGAGGGCATCCCAAGGAAGGGGAAATAGAACACAGTGTTCTGGAGGGAAAAGGGGGGAGTCTAGAACAGGGGATTAAATGTGGGGGGAGGGGGAGCAGGGTAAAAGAGGGGTATGGGAAGGGGCAACGAACACTAACGGCCTTTTGAGAATCCATATGGGAGCCTGCTACTGTAAAAAAAAAACCTCCTAAAATATATATGTATATGAAAAGAATCTAAATGGAGCCCCAACTATATGCTACCAAGTCAAACTGCCCTTGCCAGGAATGGGTTACATCTTGTGGAGTTGTTGGCCAAACGGGTCCCAGGGAAACCTCCAAACATCCCAGGCTATTGCTGAACCTATTGCTTGCTCTCCAGCACTTGGTCAGACCCTGTTGCTGATGTCAACACTGACGTCCTCAAACACAGAGACATTGAACTGGTGCCTAGCTGGAACTTCACTCCTACCGACCAGAGGTCACGGTGCTGGAAGGGACTCGGTACACTACTGGAGAAGGGTACTCATCAACACAACCCAGCCATACGCCCTGAGACCCCTAGTAGTGGTCTGCCTGTAAGATACACTGGTGTAATAGTGGTGCAATGTGACCGGAGAAACCAACCACAGTTTTGCTGGATTTCAGACCCGCTCCACAAAATGGAACTCGTAGCTGACACTGCTAAAGTAGCCGAGAACCTGAGGCTAAATAGGCCATGGGCCTGGGGGTGAAACCTTAGTTCTGTTACCCCGATAAATGAGCATAAACATGAAAGTGACTCCTAATGACATTCTGTCACACCCAGAGCTCAGTGTCTTGCTCAGCCATCATCAGAGAAGCTTCTTCTTGCAGTAGATGGGAACTAACACAGAAAGACCCACGACTGGACAATGTGCAGAGAGTGAGAGACTTTGGAGAGCTCAGTGCTACATGGAACGACGTCTCCATCCAACCCCTCGGGGCTCAGGGACCCGTGTGGAAGAGGAAAGGGAAAGATGGCCAGAGCCAGCGGTGATGGATGTCACCAATGACATGGAGGAGCAGCATCTTCCAGACACAACAGGACGATGGCACATGAACTCACAGAAATGGTGAAGGCACAGCAGGGTCCCCACACTGAGATAGGGAAGAGGACACGGGCTCCCACCCCTAACCAAGAAGCTCTTTGTACTCAACACCCACCGACAAAGGAAGACTCGGTTTTCTCCAATGGAGTCTCTTTGAGCACATCAACCAGTCTCCAGGGCAGGCCCCGTGCCCAGGAATAGTTGGCCAAGACAAAAGGAACTCAGTGCTATTTTTGTTGACTTGCTTCATTCTGCTTTGACTGGCATTTTTTTTTTTTTGGTATTATTGGTCTTTTCCTTGTTTGTTTTGATTTGGGGAGTTTTGGAGGGGGTTAATTTGTTATTGTTGTTTCTTGTTTGTTTTGTTTTCTTATTTTTCAGAGAGAGAGAGAACATAAAGGTGGGTGGGATGGGAGGTAGGGAGATCTGGGAGGAGTTCGGAGAGGGGAAATACGATCAAAATACATGAAAAACTTTTCATTAAAAAATAAAAATAAAAGACGGGGCATTTGGCTGTAGGTAAATCAGACCTCAGCTAAGATGGTGGGAATGTACAGGCGCTGTGGAGATCAGTGTGCAGGGTCCTCTAAACCCTGAAAATGAACGGCCACACCAGCCAGCCACGTCTCCTGGAACTGTGTCTGCAGGGCTTACATCAACAGATCAGAGAGACTCTTGCCTCCAGGTTTACCGCTGCAGGGGCCCCAGAAGCCCATCAGGGAGGGACGGGTAAAGAAATGTGGTCCATATGCACAGGGCCGTTTCATGCCGCCTTGCAGAAGGACAGGATTATGTCGTTTGCAGGAGAAAGGACACATCTGGAGATCAGCGCGTACAAGGCTCAGAAAGAGACAGCTCGGATTTGCTCTCATTTCCGGATCCGATACTTTCTATTGATATGGAAGATCATGCATGTGTGTATAGGCTTGAAAGTGGAAGGAAAACCAGAGGTGCGTGCTCATGTATGTGGACATGTATCCTAGAGATTTTTCATTGTTTTGTCCTATTTTTTTTTCTGTTTCCTTTTTTTTTTTTTTTTTTAATTTTTCACTTACGCCAGGACTCAATATCTCTTCTTTTCTCAGCTCTGTAAATTAGGAAAATTTGTTCAGAGTGTTGTGTTGTACAATAATTTAAAAAGCAAAGAGGAGGACAAATCTCTCTCTCTCTCTCTCTCTCTCTCTCTCTCTCTCTCTCTCTCACACACACACACACACACACACACACACACACACACACACACACGCCAAAGCCTTCTTGGTTTATGGCTTCCTACACAGGCATCTGCAACCCACAGCCATGGACACTGCAGAACACTGGGACCCCAGTCTCCCCTCACATCTCTTTCTGATTCAGCCCCCAGCGATGCCTGGTGAGGGGTCTGACCTCGTTCTCAGAGAGCCTGGCCCCAGACCTCGGCAGCTGCCACACACAGGGCTTGGGTGCAGGGAGCTGGCTGCCCATCAGTCACCAGGGAGTCTCTGGCTGGGCTCCCAGCTCCCTCCATAGCTGGGCAAGGCAGAAACTCAAGTTTCAAGGAGCTAAGAAGGGACATTCAGGCTTGATGAGACCACATGCCAGAAGACAGGCTGGGAAATGACCTCGTGCAGGTGGCCGGAGCAGCCCGGTCTTTGCCTACGGAAAAATCTCCATGGTGTGAGCTCAGGGTGCAGCTAGCAGGAGGCCACCCCCTTCCCCACACTGGGTCCCTTGGGAGACACTGGAGAGTGTCCCGGTGACTCACAGGCTCCGAACTCAGGAGCTGAGCCCAGGGTATGAATAGGTCTGATGTGACACTGGCTGTCCTGGCCACGGTGCCCTCTTCAGCTCTGGCCAGGACCCTGAGATGAAATCACTCTCCCTCCGGAGGCTCAAGGAACACTGGCTGTCATAGCTCCCCCCAGGTCTCAGCTGGTGTCCCTGTGCCCAGCCCCTGACCCCATCCGCAGGCTCTGGGCCAGCTCACTGACTGGGGCCAGGAGTTAATTGTGCTGCAAGGACGCCTTAATCTACACGGTGTTCCCATGTCACCGTCCCTTCCAGGCCTGACCCACACATGCAGTCAGATGCCAATTTAAGCAGCTCCCGAGATGCTGACTCTGGAATTCTGCGCCCTCTCCAGACGCCTCTGTGGGGGAGGGCTGGTGAGAGGAGCCTGATCCCCACATCTGTAAGTGAACTGGAATGTTGTCCATGCTCAGGCAGAACCTGAAGGGCCCACCATGGCCCCCTACACTTCCCCCACCACCCAGAGTGTCCAGTCTCCACAATGTCACCACTGAGTTTATCTGCCTCCTAGAATAAATGTCCAAGTCCTCCTGGGGACCAAAGAGTCCCTCCTGACCACCTGCCTAACAGCGCCTCCCCGCAAGGCAGTTAAACTAAGCCCTGGGTATACCCTCCAGGCATGTTCGCACCTCAGGTCCTTTGCAATGCTGTTCCACCTGCCTCAAACACTGTTCCACCTACACACCTTACACCATCACTCCCCTGAGATCTCAGATTTTTCCATAACCGGACAACCTCGCCCCATTCTGCCTCCTTGTGACATGGTTCCTCTCCACGAGTGACGAATGTTTGTTGAATGAATGACAGAAGGAAGAAGGTGCAGAGAAGGGACATGGGCTGAGCCCCTGACAGGACCCCTGATGTCCCATTCACAGGGGGACTGCACGTTATCCTGGCCACTGCTCACACCCTAGGAGACCTGGGAGGCTCTCAGAGCCTGTGAGTCCCTCCCTGTAAAGCGGGAGGAGCCACATTGAAAGCAATCTGGTCTGTCACTCAAACCCAGGAGATTCAGGGGCCACAGCCGTCTCCTCCCACAGTTAAAACTGACCCTGTGCCTGGCCCCTGAGGTCCTCACCGTGAAGCTGCCCCAACCCTGCTGGATCTGAAATGGAATGACATTAAAATCTGAGCCAGTACCGCTGACTGGAGTCACTCCCCAACAGGGCTGACAGCTAGCTGCACAGAGAAGGTGAGGCCCTTGCCTGAGGTCACCCAGCAAAAGTCTGAGGAAAATCCTGCCCCAAGCATGTCTGGCTCTGCCCACTCATGCCGTCCCCTACCACAGTCCACTCCAGTAATGGGAAGGCCAACCTGGGGGTGCCAGATCGAGGCTGAGGTGCCCATGTCTGGAACCCCAAGAAGTTGGCCAAAGTCTATTGAGGGGGAAGGCTGGGAGTGTCGGGGAGGGGTGCCTGTCAAATGGGACTGGAAGAGCTGGTGTCTGGGGATCAGAGAGGTTGACTATGGGCACATGGTCACACAGCAGGGAACAGGGATGGCCTGGAAACCTGTAACTATGGTCACCGAGCTCATATTCTGAACTCTCTGCCCTTCCTCCTCGTGGGAACAGCACAGCTTCAATGACATCACCTTTGGGAGACATTGCAATTAGTTTCCAGGGCCTGGGCCAGGTGTCTTAGGGAGTAACTCCAGCCTGGGATATCACCCACATCTGGTAAGGGAATAGGAAGCTCCAGGACCCAGCTAGGCAGCGGAGCAGGTTCTGAACTCAGACGGCTCAATGGTCCCAGAACTTGGCGGTCCCCCTACCCGTGGCCCACCTCTGCATGGCACATGTCAGCTTCCCCACAGCTATCCTGGTCCTGCCTCTTACTTGATCCTGATCTCCGGGCCTCCTTCCTCCCACACGCAGGCAGAGGGTTCACCGTGTGAGCTCTTCTGCAGAACCAAGACCGGGTACCCTGCCACCCTGCTCCCTGAGGGTCTTACGGAAGCCAGGCACTCAGGAAATCAGGGACGCTGGGAGAATGGAAGCGCCCCCTTCGGCCCCCATCATGGTCTTTGCATCATGCAATGGCAGCCTCCCTTTTCTCTCCTAACGGGCTGCGGGCTTGTGTGACTTGGGCCTTTGTGTTCCACCCTACAAAGGCACGAGCCAGCTAGAGTCCCCCTAGAGTCCCCCGGCCCAGCAGCAGGTGTCAAGGGGCATCTCCCCCTGCCCAGAGAGTGCGGATCCCTGCTGCCCTCCACCAAAGGCTCCTTCCTCAGGCCAGTCACTCTTCCTGCTTCTGTGGTCGTGAGATCGCATCCTGGCTCACACTGGGTCCAGAAGACACACGTGGGTGGTTACTCTGGTTAGCTCCCCAGTGCAGCGTGGTCCCTTGAGGGAAGGGCGGGCAGTTTGTCTCTGCTGTGGGGTCAGGCAAGGAGCCTGGCATACATCCAGACCCTGCCTTGTGCATACGCAAATGAGTGAGCCTGATTTTAAAGGTTTGGGGGATTTTTTTTAGTTTGTTTTTGGCTTGTCTGTTTTTGTTGATTTTTTTTTTTGTTTTTGTTTTTGTTTTTGAAATAGGGGTCTTACTATGAACCCTGGCTGTCCCGGAACTCACTCTGTAAACCAGGCTGGCCTCTAGCTCACAGAGATCCACCTGCCTCTGCCTCCCAAGTGGTGGGATCAAAAGTGTGTGCCACTGTGCCCTGCTTAAATGGAGCGTTTTAGACCAGGTAGTGAGTCGGAGGGTCAATAGGGCCTGTGAATGTCATTTTTTGACCTTGTCACATCAGGATACAGTCACTTCATATCCTGCTCCCATTTTCCTCATACAAACACCTCAGTGACCCACCTGCACCTTGCAAGGGCCCAGGCTGTGCAGCAACCCTGCCCTGGGAAGAGCCCCTGAAAGAGGACAGCAGACAGGAAAGGGCTGTGGCTCCCGCATCCAAGTGGACCACGGCCTTGAGTCTGGGCAAAGACCATGCTGCTCATGTGTAGGCTCAGCCCCCTAAGCAGCCCTCCCCATTTCCCATCTCTCTACCCTCCATCTCCCCATCCTTCAGTCCCTTCCATCTCCTCATCCCTCTATCTCTCCATCTCCTCATCCCTCTATCTCTCCATCTCCCCATCCCTCCATCCCTCCATCTCCCCATCCCTCCATCTCTTCATCTCCCTACCCCTCCATCTCCCCATCCTTCAGTTCCTTCCATCTCCTCATCCCTCTATCTCTCCATCTCCCCATCCCTCTATCTCTCTCCCCATCCATCCTTCCATCCCTCCATCTCCCCATCCCTCCATCTCTCCATCTCCCTACCCCTCCATCTCCCCATCCTTCAGTCCCTTCCATCTCCCCATCCTTCCATCCCTCCATCTCCCCATCCCTCTATCTCTCTATCTCCCCATCCCTCCATCTCCCCATCCCTTCATCTCTCTATCTCTCCATCCCTCGGTCCCTTCCATCTCCCCATCCCTCTCTCTCTCCCCATCCATCCCTCCATCCCTCCATCCCTCCATCTCCCCATCCCTCCATCCTTCCATCTCCCTGCCCCTCAGTCCCTTCCCCGTTCTGTTCTCTTCCCTCTGTACCCAGCCCCATGGGGCCCCAGCAAGGAAGGAAGCCCTGCACCCCCAGGGCTTCACTGGTCTTTACGCCCTTCACCCCAGCGCTCATGTCTTAGGGAGGCCCCTTTATTTACTAGTCTCTCCAAAATCCCACCGGATGCACCACTTCCCAGAAAGATTTGACTGTGATAGACAGGGGCAAATTGGTTCCAATGCCCAGACTGGCTCTGAAAAGTGGGAAGTGGCCACTTAGAGAATTACACAGGAAGAACTCTGAGCTGAGCCCTACTTGGGGACAAAAGAGATGATTAATGTCTGCCCTGGACAGGCGAGGAGTGGGTGAGCACCTGTGTCTGTTGGCTAAGTGACCAAAGGAGACAGTTGTAGTTCATTCACTCTGACCTCGGTTGTGGTTCTTTCATGGTGCAGGCTAGCTCACTCTGGCCGTGAGCCAAACCATGACGGAAAGGAATAAAACCCTCTTTTCATTAGAGGTAGGAAACCTCACAGCCAGGGATTCCCCTGTACCACAGCAGTGCATCTTACTCAGAACTGCAAAGCGTGCAGGGGATGAGCCAGGTGTGGTGATGCACACCTGGAATCCCAGATGTGGGGAGCTGAGGCAGAAGGCTCTGGAGTTCAAGGCTAGCCTGGGCTACATAGTGAGACCCCATTTCACAAACCCTTAAAAAGCACAGAGAAGGTGAGTGAAGATAAGGGCTAGAAAGTTGATGGAGAGATGATAGCGTGCTGTGCTGGGTGGTGATGGAGGGATGATGGCATGCTGTGCTGGGTGATGGAGGGGTGATGGCATGCTGTGCTGGGTGATGGAGGGGTGATGGCATGCTGTGCTGGGTGATGGAGAGATGATGGCGTGCTGTGCTGGGTGATGGAGAGATGGCATGCTGTGCTGGGTGATGGAGGGGTGATGGCATGCTGTGCTGGGTGATGGAGGGGTGATGGCATGTGCTGTGCTGGGTGATGGAGGGGTGATGGCATGCTGTGCTGGGTGATGGAGGGGTGAAGGCATGCTGTGCTGGGTGATGGAGGGTGATGGCATGCTGTGCTGGGTGATGGAGGGGTGATGGCATGCTGTGCTGGGTGATGGAGGGGTGATGGCATGCTGTTGCTGGGTGATGGAGGGGTGATGCCATGTGCTGGGTGATGGAGGGGTGATGATGTGCTGTGCTGGTGATTGTGTATGCCTGGAAGATGAAAATCTTGACAGAGAAAAATGCCTCCATCAAATTGGCCTGTAGGGAAGCCTGTGGGGGCATTTTCTTAACTAATGATTCATAGGGGAGAACCCAGCCCATTGTGGGTGGTACCATCCCTGGGCTGGAGATCCTGGGTTCTATAAGAAAGCAGGCTGAGCAAGTAAGCAGCAGCCTCCGTGGCCTCTGCATCAGCTCCTGAAGTGATGAAAAAGTGAAATAAACCATGTCATCCCCAAGTTGCTTTTGGTTGTGGTGTTTATCACGGTATGAGAATCCCTAAGGCAGATGGTGAGGGGGGATGTGGGCAGAGAAGGGAGGGGGAGAGAGGAGAAGGGAGGGGGAGAGAGGAGAAGGGAGGGAAGAAAGAAGAAGCTGAGAGGAGACAAAAGCAGCTGAGGCAAGAAGCAGGGGGAGTGGGGGGTCACAGGGATGAGGCTGGCAGATGAAGAGACTGTCATGGGGAAGAGGACCATGGGGAGGGAGGTAACAGGAGGAGAGTGACAGGAGAGAAATGTCCCACAGGAGGGGATTCATGGTTGAGAATGTCCCAGGTGAGGGAGGGTCACAGGAAGGGAATGTCACATAGGGAAGGGAAGGTCGTGGAAGAAGGGGTGTCATAAGGAAAGTACTGTGGGGGAGGGAGGGTCAGGGGGATGGAGGGAGGGTGTGGGAGGGAGGGTCGGGGGGAGGGAGGGAGGGTGTGGGAGGGAGGGTCGGGGGGAGGGAGGGAGGGTGTGGGAGGGAGGGTCAGGGGAGGGAGGGCCATGAGGGAGGGAGGGCCATGGGGGAGGGAGGGTCAGGGAGAGGGAGGGTCAGGGGGAAGGGAGGGTCAGGGGGAGGGAGGGAGGGTCAGGGGGAGGGAGGGAGGGTCGGGGGAGGGAGGGCCATGAGGGAGGGAGGGCCATGGGGAGGGAGGGTCAGGGAGAGGGAGGGTCAGGGGGAAGGGAGGGTCAGGGGGAGGGAGGGAGGGCCATGGGGGAGGGAGGAAGGGTCAGGGGGAGGGAGGGTCCCAAGGGAAAGGCAGCCAGAAGGCCTGACCACAACGCAGAGCTGCCTTCTGGGTGCCCGCCTGTCACTGTAACGTCTTGGACGTCACACCTGGTTTCCTCCCTCTTAGCCGGCATCCCTCTTGGTCTCATCCATTGCCTGGGAGCTTATTCTGAAGCAAGAAGCCGGTATCTTTCTTTGGAAGGAATGCCAAGAGGCCCTCAAGAGTCACGGCCCCTTATCCTGCTCTCACCTCTATGGTCTGGGAAAGAGCAGGGGTCCGGATGCCCGCAGAACCCATGTTCTGGTTTCCCAGGCCTGGGTTCCACACGTATGCTTCTTCTTCATGTGTTACAAAGCGGCCACACACAGATACCGCCTGCACTGCTCTCTTGAGCAAGCCCCTTCCCCATGTGGCGCGCACACACACAAACACACAAGCACACATGCACACACACATGCATGCATGCACACACACACGCGCACACACACATACACACATGTGCACACACACATACACACATATACACACATACACACACATACACACATGCACATGCATGCACACACACATACACACACACACATACACACACACACACACACATGCACACGCACCAGGTCTTCATCTGACACCTCTCACCACTCTTCAGAAGAAAGTGGCTGTGCCCATGTGAGCATCTCCCTGTACGCGAGGTGGGCCAGGCCAAGGCTGTCCTTCCTTTCCCTGGGGACACTGATATCAACCACCCTGGAAGCCTCAGGCCCCACCTGAGCCCATGCTGGGGGGAGGGGCTGTATTTCCACTTCTGTCAGACCCAGGCACTGGCCTCTTGTGCTCTAAGTATGTTCATATCAGCTATGTCTTGTAAATTCTCAGGTGATTAAAAGTCCCAACCACACGGCACAATCAGCAGCTAAACCAATGGCCCCTCCTCTCCTCCATCTCTAAATTACACAGTGGGTCACATGTTCTTAACAGCCGCCATGCCCCTAATGACGTGATGGACCTTGCACGTGATGGCCTGATGCCCTGCTAAGAGGTGGCCTACAATGAAGTGTGGCTCTTAGCTAGGCAGCTGCCTGGGCTATGTCTGATTTGAGAGGGCAGTGTGCTGGGATTGACTAGTCATGTCTGCCATGGGTGTAGAAATGGGTCTTAGGCTGTACCAGTGAGTCTCATCGAGTGGTGAGTGTGCCCGCCCATGGACACTAGTGATGCCGGGGGACAGCAGAGGATGCCACACGGGAAGATGGTACTATGTGAGTCTCTTAGCTAAAGATGCCACTAGCTACCCTTTAGAATCCAACTGCCAGAGATGGAGTTATCAAGCCCCAAACGCAATGCAGTCCAGACTAGCACCCGACCAGGGCCAGGATAATGGCAAGAACAGAGCATGAGCAGAAATGGAGGTAGACGTGTCTTTGCTTCGAACAGGAAATAGATGCGACATGGTAAAGAAATGAGAAAGTGTGCTGAACACTGATGACGGGCGCAGAGGAGGAAGAGCTGGCCACCTCTGCGTCTGTAGTTCCAGTTTCTCCTCTGTAAAATGGACCGAGTTGCCCTCGACAGACATCCAACCCCAGCAAGATGACCTGGAACGGCCTTTGTCATGTATCCGCCCCAGCGGAGCGTCATGGGATCTGATACCTTACCCCAAGTCATCTCACAGATGTCCACCAGGAAAACACCGAGTCCTGTTTGCCTGTGTGACCTTGGGTTTCCGAAGCCCCGCCTTCCTGAGCTGTGAAATGGGCTCATCCTTCCTGCCAGGGCCACAGGACTGTCAAGGGCGAGTGAAATGCTTGATCCTGAGGAGCAGCGTCTCAGCGCTGTGGCTCTCCCAGCTGCCCTCTCTGAAACCAGAGCCCCAACACCAGCTGGTTCCCAAAGACAGCTGAAAATGAGCTCAGGTTGGTGGGCGAAGAGGAACTCCCAGGACCCTGAGCCCCGACATCCCTACCCCAGCTACGGGCCAGCTGTGCGGTAAACATGTACGGTCCTGGCCGATCACCAGGCTCTGGCCTCTGCTGACAGAGATGCCCACAGACTCACAGACACATACATCTGAGATTGCACGTTTTCTTTCCAGTCTTGGATGACAACGATGTGGAAGGTTGGAGGGACGAAACAGTAGATGGAGCTTCTTTCTAACAGGGCTGTCAAAATGCCGCCATGAAGGACAGACAGATACAAGCCCAATCCTGTCACCGCAGAGCTGTGTGTCCTTGGGCAAGTTGCCTCTCTTCTCTGTGCCTTAGCATAGAGGGGGTATCGGACAGCACCCCACAGACTCCATTAACCCCAAACCATCCTCTCCAGCTTTCAGAAGCCTTGATTGTGCCCGGTGTGTCTGAGGAATGGGCCACCGACTTAGCACAGACCCTCTGAACGTGTCCTCGTCTTCCAAGGACCGCATGTATCAGGAGGGCGGCCCGTTCCCTCCTAGTGGCCTGGTGGAGATGCAGTCTGAGGTCTTGCTTTTAGGTAGCAGCTGGGGGTGGGGGTGGGGGGAGTCTTTCCAGCGTCGGGACTCAGATCTCACCGCTAAGTGGCACAGAAGGGGACGCCATTCTACACACACAGTCTACCCAGACCTTTGGGACAACCGGAGCCGAACAAAGTGCTGTGTGCCTTCCGTACTTATGACAGACTACACTTGTGGTGAGCAGGCCCCCACCACACCACACATGCACACCGCTTGTGCAACCCACACGTACACCCCCACACAGGCACACCCCACACAGGCACATCCCACACGCATGCACCCCACACAGGCACACCCCACACATGCACACCACATACATGCACACCACATACATGCACACCCCACACAGGCACATCCCACACAGGCATATCCCACATGCATGCACCCCACACAGGCACACCCCACACATGCACAGGACACACAGGCACACCCCACATGTGCACACCATACACATGCACACCCCACATATGCACAGCACACACAGGCACACCCCACACATGCACACCACACACAGACACATCCCACACATGTGCACCCCACACAGGCACATCCCACACGTGTGCACCCCACACAGGTACACCCCACACATGCACACCACATACATGCACATCCCACACATGTGCACCCCACACAGGCACACACCACAAGGCACACCCCACACATGCACACCCCACACATGCACACCACACACGCACACACACACATCAAAGAGAAGGCTATGAAACCAGATCTGAGTGGGCACCATCCAGAGCTTCGGTCCCTGGTTGGTCCCAAAGACTGCTCACAGAGTCTGAGATAAGCCTGGACCATGCATTCCAGGGCCCTTCCCAGGCCAGTGTGAGGGAGGCACCAATGTCCAAGGTGGGACAGACCCCGCTAGTAGATAAGTCCTGGAGGAGAGGCCAGGGGGTGGTTGGGGCCTCGGCCCTCAGATGTTTATTAGAAGAAAATCTAAAATCTCCACCGGGAAGGTCATAGCCAAGGTCACAGGGTCAGTAGCATGAGGCCCTGTGACTCAAGGTGACCAGGACCATATGCAGGAAGGACGGAATTGTCACCCAAAGGCCCCTCACGAGAGGGCCAGCCACCCACTTCTGTCTTCCTTCTCTGCCCCCCCTTTTTTCCTTCTCCCTCGCTCCTGCAGCTGCCTCTGCTCCCCCCTCCCCTCCTCCCGCCCCTCTTTCCCTCCTCTCCCCCTGCCCCTTTCTTTCTCCTCTCCAGCCTCCTGCTCCCCAGAACATCCCTCCACCTGCCGCTGTTCAGGGCGGACGGATGGCCGCAGCTCGGACTCAGTGCAGGAGCAGATGCCCTGACAGGAACCATCCACGAGGGTCAAGGAGCCAGTCAGCAGCCTGGAGCTCCCAGCCCTGGACGTGGGGGAGGCCAGGCTGGCACCGGGACGTCCTGGGGAAGCCAGGGCTACTGCTGCTCCCCTGAGGTCTGCAGCTTGGAGGCCTCTGAGCTGCCGGCAGATTGTGGTGAAGTTTCCCTGTCCCCAGGGCCACTGGGGCCTGTGGGTCTCCTCCACAGCAAGTGGGTGTCAGTGTGCCACAGCGGACACCTCCCTCAATAACACGGAATACCGAATCCTCCAGCCTGGGGCCACCAGCCCCTCCCCCACCACACACACAGGCTTCATTTGAAACAAAATCCCACGGAAGCTCAGGCTCATGTTCAGCAGGAGGGGAAAACTGAGGCCTCTGGACAAACACAGAAAACCAGCTTAAATCAATGAAACTAAACACACACAGACACATATGTACATATACACACATACCACACACACATACATAAACATACATACCACACAAACACACATGCATATACACACACCACATACATATATATACACAATACATCTATACACATACACACAACATATATATACACAATACATAGATATACATACCACACATAAACAGATACATATATATGTACATAATCCATATACATATATACCACAAACATACATATATGCACATACATATCACACACACACTATGTGCACACTCACATAGACATAGATACAACACATACATCACACACACACACACACACACACACACACACACACACGGTGGATGTTAACTCCAAACTCAACACATTTTTTAAAATGAAGATCGGCGGCCAGCCATGGTCTGGTGAGAGGGCTCAGCAGGAGATTGCAGCCAAGCCTGACAGCCCAGAGTTCTACCCCAGGGACCCACATGGCAGACAGAGAGTCCACTCCCCAAAGTCGTTTGTTCTCTGACTTCCACACGTGTGCTGTGTGGCATGCCTCCCTCCAGATAAATCAATCAGTGTCAAAATACATGTTTTTTAATGCTTGGCAACACAGACACAAAACTCGAACCCTTAACCGGTGTCCTTACACCACAGAACCCGTTGTTGGAGCAAACACCACAGGCCCGAGAAGCGCTCGCCATCGGGAAGGCCTAAAATAGACCGCGTGTCCCAAGGCCTCACCCCCGCCGCAGCGTGCCAGCACAGAGCCCAGCCCGACCGTACCTGGTGGCCTCGGGCTTCTGGAACCCACTCCTGTCCACGGAGTCTCCGGAGTGGTCACGCAGGGACCCCAGCGAGCGTGGAGAGCCGGGCCGGCCGGGAACAGTGTCGTCGGGCACCCGCTGCACAGACTCACATCCCTCCCTGCGCCTCCTCCCCCGGCCGGCGAGATAGCAGCAGCTGGGCCACAGTCATTTCCAAAATTAGCCCGTGAGCCCCAGGTCTGGCCAGGAGACACAGCCGGGGTGGTGGCCGCTGAACCAGCTGTGGGCAGCATGGACATATATGGTGACAGGGAGTGGGGAGGGGACGTGCTGGACAAGCATGTTCCCAGCCTTCATCTTATCACACACCCGAGCTGCAGCTTGGGCCCCGGGAGAGAGGAGGACAGTGATCCCCTCCACCCCACCAGGCTGGGCAGAAGGTGCCGGAACCCCTCTGGTGGCTCCCTGTGAACAGGAAGGAGAAAACAGGCGGAGCGGGCGGTATCTCCCACAGCCAGCGAGCTTCCTGCTCGCATTCACGCAGTATTCCCAGCAGCCCTGCTGCGGAAGGGGTTCTCTCAGCCCCGCTCTACAGGTGGAAACTGAGGCACCAGCCTGAACACTTGAGGCTGGCGATAAGGCTGAGTGAGTCAAAGTGCTTGCTGCCCAGCCGCCGAAGATCTGCGTTCAATCCCCAGGGCTTCTGCGGACTGTCCTCTGACCTCCACCATGTCCCTAGCGCGGAAATAAAGATGTGTAATTTAGAGCGTTTTAGGTTACCCAGCTGGTCCAAGGACCTGGAAAGCCAATACTTCACCAAGGTAGTATGTACTCCAGAAGCAGTCCTAACACAACGCGTGCTAAACCAGCCTCTGCGGGAAGGGCTTTGTCCTGAGCTGGGTGGGGCACAGTATAGAGCCAGCGCTTAGCCCGCTTAGCCCGCATGTGGTCCTGGGTGTCAGCTCCAGAGCGTGACAGGAGGTTGAGCCTTCCGTCCTTAGCATGTCTGCAGGGGCACAGGTCCACACGATGAGGGATCCCGTCAGAACGCACGTCCAGAACTCTAATCACGCAAACACAGCAGACTCTCCCAAGCATATTTCCACACTCCATATGTGTGTGAGAGTGTGTGTGAGTGTGAGTGTGTGAGTGTGTGTGTATGTGAGTGTGTGTGTGTGTGTGTGTGTGTGTGTGTGTGTGTGTGTGTGTGTGTAGGGGGGTGTTCACATGCCGGCAGGTGCACGTACATGTGTGGGTGCATGCTGCTGTGTATGGAGGGCAAAGGTTACCTTTGGGGTGCCATGCTGCAGGATGCCGCCCACATTATTTTTGAGACAAGGTCTCTGACTGGCCTGGAACTCACATATTCCCTGGGTCCGGGTGCCTGCATGGCAGTATATCACCTTCCCTCCATTCCCTGTCTCAATGCGGCATTAACCTCACAAAGGGCCCATTTCCCCTTCTCGGTCAGGGTTACTATTGCTGTGATGAAACACCATGACCAAAAGCCAGATGGGAAGAAAGGGTTTATTGTGCACACTTCCACATCAGCATCCACCATTGAGGAAGTCAGGACAGGGACTCAAGCAGGGCAGGAACATGGAGACAGGAGCTGATGCAGAGGCCATGGAGGGGAGCTGT
The DNA here is from genome assembly GCF_004664715.2 of Peromyscus leucopus. Taxonomy (NCBI): domain Eukaryota; kingdom Metazoa; phylum Chordata; class Mammalia; order Rodentia; family Cricetidae; genus Peromyscus; species Peromyscus leucopus. Next base: position 3,311,977 of record NC_051082.1, read on the forward strand.
TTACTGGCTTGCTCCCATGGCTTGCTCAGCCTGCTTTCTTACAGAACCCAGGACCACCAGCCCATGGATGCCCCCCCAACAATAGGCTAGAACCTCCCATATCAATCACTAATTAAGACAATGTCCTACAGCTGGACCTCATGGGGTCATTTTCTCATTTAAGGTTCCCTCCTCTCTGATGACTCTGGTTTGTGTCAAGTTGACATAAAACAAGCCAGGACAACTTGTCAGCTTGTCACACAAACACATCACCTTTCAGTTAGAACCTTTCCTTTCTCATTTAGCCCCGAGATGGCATGTTAATATTAATATCCCAATACAAAACATAAGTGACTTTCAGAGTCCCACAGTCTTTACAAATTCAAACACATTAAAAGTTCAGTCTTTAAAAAACATCCAATCTCTTTAAAAAAAACAAAGTCTCTTTTAAAAGTTCAAAGTTTCTCAACTGTGGGCTCCTGTCAAACAAAAACAAGCACTTTCTTACTCCAAGGGGGCACAGTCACAACCCGAACAAAGCAAAACCAAACTTGAACTGTGTAAATAACTCAGTGTCCAGTGTCTGGGGTTCACTCACCATCTTCTGGGCTCTTCCAAAGGGCCTGGGTCACTTCTCCGGCTCCGCCCTCTGCAGCACACACAGCTTGTCTTCTAGGCCCTGGCTCCACTCCACAGCTGCTGTTCTTGGTGGTCGTCCCATGGTACTGGCGGCTCCAAAATGCCGGGGTCTCTGCCGCAACTGGACTGCACTTTCATCAATAGGTCTCTCCTGGGCTCTCTTCAGGGACTCCAGCCCCGCCACACAGTGCCAAGCCTCAGCTGCTCTCCATGACCCCTTCAGGTCTTCAAAACCAGCACCACCTGGGTGACTCTTACATGACCAAGTCCAGCTGCCAGCATGAGGTGCAACCTTGGCTGCCTCTGAACACAGCTTCTGTGTGCTGACCCCGAGGAAACCCTTCCCAGAAGACTTCCCCTCAGCGATGCTGGTCTCTATCAATCACTGCTGATTCTTCAGCCCCAGCTGAGCAGCATCCGTTGTCCCAGCAAAGCAAAGGTTTCGCTTCAGTGGTTCTGGTCTCCTGTTAATCACAGCTGATTCTTCAGCCCCAGATGACCAGACACCACAGATGCTTCACACAAATGGTCCAGTAGAGTCTTTGCTTCCCTCTGAAACATCACGAGCCAGGCCTCCATCATCCGCACTGCTCTCAACATTCTTATCTTCCAAGCTCCTCAGAACAGCTCACTAAGATATCAACACTCAGTGGCTTTTCTAGTCCAATGTTCCAAAGTCCTTCCACAATCCTCCCCAAAGCAGTGTGGTCAAGTCTGTCACAGCAACACCAGGTAATATCCTGGTACCAACTTGTCTTAGGGTTTCTGTTGCTGTGATGAAACACTCTGACCAAGGCACTTGGGGAGAAAAAGGGTTTATTTGTTTATGTTTCCACATTGTAGTCCATCACTGAAGGAAGTGAGGACAGGAAGTCAGGGCAGGATCCTGGAGGCAGGAGCTGATGCAGAGGCCATGGAGGGGTGCTGCTGACTGACTTGATCCTACGGCTTGCTCAACCTGCTTGCTTTCTTTCTTTCTTTCTTTCTTTCTTTCTTTCTTTCTTTCTTTCTTTCTTTCTTTCTTTCTTTCTTTCTTCTCTTCTCTTCTTCTCTCTCTCTCTTTCTTTTCTTCCTTCCTTCTTTCCTTTCCTTCCTTCCTTCCTTCCTTCCTTCCTTCCTTCCTTCCTTCCTTCCTTCCTTTCTTTCTTTCTTTCTTTTTGGTTTTTTTCGAAACAGGGTTTCTCTGTGTAGTTTAGGTACCTGTCCTGGATCTCGCTCTGTAGACCAGGCTGGCCTCAAACTCACAGAGATCCACCTGGCCCTGCCTCTCGAGGGTTGGGATTAAAGGTGAATGCCACAACCACCTGGCTTAGCCTGCTTTCTTATAGAACCCAGGACCACCAGCCCAGGGGTGGCCTCACTCATAATAGGTTAGGTCCTCCCTGATCAATCACTGTTTAAGAAAATGCCCTACAGCTGGATCTTATGGAGACATTTTCTCAGTTGAGGTTCCCGCCTTTCAGACGACTCCAGCTTGTGTCAAGTTGACATAAAACAAGCCAGTGTACCCCTGAGCATGCAGAACTGGCAATCACTCACAGGTTCCCTAGGGCACAAGTAGGCCTTCTTTGGGAATGACTACCTTGGTAACGAACATGGGGTTGTGGGCACTCAGGGGTCCCGGTGTGGGTGACATGGGCTGCTGTGGGCAGCTCTTCAAGCTGTGTCTCCAAGCCAGTGAGGACCCCATGATATTCAAGCATGAACTACCCAGGCCTTTTCTAACCTCCCACCTCAGCCTGGAGGTGGGTGGGTCTCAAGCAGGAGGCTGGGGTGCAGAAGTGATTCTCCGGGCTGGTAGCTTCCTGGGTAATTGTGTTCACGTGAAGGCCACGATCCACCCCAAGCAAGTTCCAACACGTATTTATTTTATTCCCTGGTGTCTGGGGAGGGTGGGTGTGCGGCTCCTGGGATGACAAGTCACACTGTGACTCAGCCTGGAGCTGGTAAGTAGGATGTGGCATCCACCAAGCATCCCCGCTACCCCCACTCCAGACTCCAGGCTTCCTTCCCCAGGTGGGAGGAGGGGGGGGGAAACGAATACTCAGAAGCTGCCATGTCACCAGGAGAGAGGGTCATAGTGCTCTTTGGTGCGGTGTCCTCACCATTCAGTTGTCTGAGTCCCATTCCCACCTGTCCCTTGCCATCCTTTCAGGGAGGGGACCCGTCACACCTATCCCACAGGTCTCTGAGAGGGTCCATCCAGTCCAGCACTACAGCTCCAAACCGGCCTCCTGGAGACGTAGCCCTGAGGGAAGGATACAGTGAGCAGGTGTCTGGATCCCGGGAATGGCATCGGGACCGGGCACGGAGAAAGTACCAGGACCACCTCGGCCAACCCCAGTGCATTTTCGAGATCTGCTTTTGCTTACAGTCCTTAGGAAAAACCAGCCCTTTCATGCCAGTGCCCGACAGAGCCTGGAGGAAGGGCACAACACTGAGCAAGTGGCCCTGTGTGGCCCAGGCATCCCCAAAGGAGATGACAGCTGAGACCATTTGATGACAGCACCCCAAGCCACTGGGCCAGTCAGTCTTTCTTGAGAAGGGAGATCTGATTGGCCCATGGCAGCGGTCAAGGTCACCCGTGATGGTTTTGCCAAGGTGGCTGGTGTATGCACGTCTACTATCTACACCGCTGCTCCTGCCCAGTGCCCAGCTGGCCACGGATGACCCTGGTAAACTGCGGCCTGGCAAGCATGACTCTGCTCACTCTCCCCAGCACCCACGGGGACTGTAAAAGCTGTGAGTTCACCCCGTACTGAAGGAGAGGCGTGGAGTTGCCTGCCCCCGCCTCACTGTGTCCTGCGGCTTTGACCTGTGTCAGAAACACTCTGCAGGTCCCCTCCCACCCTCTAACGGCCACATCTCCTTTAGTTTTGGCTCAGGGAGGGGTAGCCTCCGGCACTCAGGTGCCATGCTGATCGCCTGGCCTGATGATTTGGCCACTGCCACCACGTGGGCTCATGCCGTCTCAGGGAAGCCAGGACTCCAGACACTAAACCTGACCTCAACACTCACCCATGGAGTCCCGCCCAGTCTTAACCCCAACATGGCAAAAACCACCCTCTTGTAGACTTGTGGCTTTCAGCTGGGGGTGATTTTGTCCCCTTTTGTCCCTAAGGGACCTGCGGCAGTGTCTGGGGACCCTGGATCGTGGAGGTTTGGGTCCCGGCATCCGTGGAGAAAACAGGAGCATAATGAAACTTCCCGCAATAACTTGAGGGTCCCCTCAGTGAGTCACTTGGTCCCTTGGGGCCATAGTGTCAAGGCTCAGAACCCGCCTCTTCGAAGTTCCCATCTCAAGCCTGGGGAAGGGGAGGGCTTTGGGGGAGTCCCACCTTGTCATAGTACATTACGTCTGTTTGGCTTTGTTTTTTTTTTTGAGACAGGGTTTCTCTGTGTAGTTTTGGAGCCTGTCCTGGATCTCGCTCTGTAGACCAGGCTGGCCTCGAACTCACAGAGATCCGCCTGCCTCTGCCTCCCGAGTGCTGGGATTAAAGGCGTGCGCCGCCACCGCCCGGCACGTTATGTCATATTGTCACGAGCTCAACGCTGTGCACTGCCTTCGCAGCAAGGGGCCCATGCTGGTTGGGTTTTTGTCAACTTGACACCAGCTAGCGTCATCTGGGAAGCAGGAACCACAATTGGGAAAACGCCCTCATCACACTGGCCTGTAGGCAACGATATGCATGTGGCATTTTCTTGATTAGCCATTGATATGGGAGGGCCCCGCCCCCTGCCCCACCGTGGGTCCTACCATGGTGGTGTCACCACCTAGGCAGGTGGTCCTGGGTGTATAGGGAAGCAGGCAGAGGAGGCCATGGGGATGACGCCGGTAAACCATGTTCCCCTATTGCCTCCGCTTCGGTGCCTGCCTCGGAGTCCCGCCCTGAGTTCCCTCAGTAAGGCATTGTGACCTGAGAGCTGTCTGATGAATTAAGCCCTTTCCTCCCCAAGTGGCTGTCGGTCACGACGTTGATCAGAGCAACCGGAAGCAGACGAGGACAGACGCTCGATGCATGGCACCGGAAATTGAAGGGATTCTCAAACTGCCCGCCCTGCGCAGAGGATAAAAGGGTCCCTGGACAGTCACAGCAGCACTTAGGAGAGTGGAGACCTGAGGAGCCAGAGGTAGGGCAAGCCTCCCAGGCTGGAGTGGGGAAGGCAGGGAAGCCGTGTGGTGGGTAGGGGTGGGTGGGGTGGGGGATTGAGGTTGGCAGCTGAGGGGACAGCTGACCCAAAGTTACTGTGGTGAGGAGAAAATACGCCAGCCAACTTCCTTCTTCTCCTACCCAAAGGCCACCTGAGTGGACCCCCTTTCTGAGCTGGCCCCGAGTCAGACATTAGCGAGCCTGCGGGTCCAGCCACGGAGGAGGCTCTTGGGTCTCACGCGAGTCACACAAATGCACAGTGGACAGCTGGAGAGAAGCAAACACGCACGATTGCTCAGGTTACCTGACCACTGCTGTGGGTGACCAGGCCCTCCACAGCTGTGCTTGATACATGGGCGTGTTTTCTCGGCTGGAAGCCCCAGGATCTGATACTCCACCCTGTGAGATGACACATCTTGTGAATGTCTCGCCACATCGAGGCTGCCTTAGAACAGCCTGGTGAATATATTCCCCGGAAGCTACACTTCTCCCACGGTAAAAACAAAGTCCAGGAGATCACACACACACACACACACACACACACACACACACACACACACACACACACACGGTAACTGGCTGAGGGTCAAGTGTCCTGGGAGTGAAGCCAGTTCTCTTTCATTTCATGACATTACCTAGGGGGTAATGTCACTTTCGGGGCACTCCAGAGGGCCAGGAGCTCTCCAGTCTTGGTCACAGATGTGTCAGTCACATCTACAGTTCACACAAGGCAGTGCCTTCTGCCCACAGGCTGGTTACACGGACCGGACGAGGGTCTCCTGACCGCTGTTTAGTGGATGAGTTTTAAAGTCGGCACTGAGACACTGCAGGGAGTCTCCGTGGTGACCTGGCCAGGCCAATAGTGACTTCCTTTCTGCCCAAATTAGCAAGAGCATTAGACAAAATAGCAATTAGAGCATTTCTTATCCAGCTCAAAGACAGGAGGTACCTAGCTGACCCCCGACATGGACCCGCCAGCAGACAGTCCTACCCAGGCAGCCATGGCTTGGGGTTCTGGTTTAAAGTGCTATGTACCACAAGGGCCATCCAGCACATCTCCATGGATCAGGGGCGGGGTGCAAGGAAGGAGTCACCTTTCCAGAGAGGGAACCCTAGTTATCTTGAAGGCAGATTGGTGGCATGTCATGGTTTTCCGCATGCTGTGGGCTGGATGGACTTCTTCATGTGGGATTTCTAGACCCCATCTTGAAAGGTTTGGGAGGCTCCAAACCCCTGAGCTTGGGAAGGAAGCTGTGCTGGGAGACCCCTAAAATCAGCCCCAACCCTTGCTGGCCGCCCTTCCTCATCATAAAATTCTACACCCTTTTTATCCACAGTCAAGACTCTTTAGAGTGAGTCATCAGTGCTGTAGCAGCTTGGGGAAGAAACGCAGTCTTGAATGGCAGTCAGGGATCGGCACATCAGATTAGGTCTTTTATATGGATCCTTCTAAGTGGGGTCGACATGAGCAATTTTCCAGCATAGAAAACCAGCTGGGCTGCTCCAGAACTGTACAGCAGGATGATATGGAACCAGCACACTCACAGCTGTACTTATATGAAGCACACCATCCCAGGCCAGTGACTGGTGATACGGAGAGACTGTGGAACACCATGCCCAGGGCCAGTGATTGGTGATATGGAGAGACTGTGGAACACCACACCCACAGCCAGTGGTTCGTCATATGGAGTAACTGTAACATCTCACCCAGGGCTGGTGACTGGTGATATGGACTCTGTTGCATGAATTCTAAATGGTCTTCCAATAAAAACCCAGAGCCAGGTTTGGGGTAAATGCTGAAAGATCAGAGAGGCAAAGGAGCAAGCCACTAGAGAAACTTCTCACCTCTACCGAATCCTTAGGCTGAATGGAAGACAAGATCTGATCTCCAAGAATCCTCTGACTGAAAGCCTCTTAACCCTCAGCTGAGAAGCTTCCTCAGTCAAAAAGGCCCTAGTTCCTGTTTCCCCACACCTTATATACCTTTCTTCGCCCAGCCATTCATCACTTCCTTCCTAGAGCTGGGATTAATGGTGTGTGTGCTTCCCAAATACTGGTAGCAAAGGCATGAGATCTCAAGTGCTGGGATTAAAGGTGTGACTCCCAAGTACTAAGATTAAAGGTGTGTGCTACCACTTCCTGGCTCTGTTTTCATCCTAGACTGAATCAATCTCATGCAGTCCAAGGTGGCTTTGAACTCACAGAGATTCTCTGCCTCCGGAGTGCTATGATTAAAGGTATGTGCCACTGCTGGACCTCTATGTTTAATCTAGTGGCTGGCTCTGTCCTCTGATCCTCAGGCAAGCTTTATTTGATACACAACATATCACCACAGGACTCACTGTGACATACCACACTCAGGCTGGTGACTGGTGATATGGACTCACCGTGATCCCACACCCAGAGCCAATGAACAGAGACTTTGAGCAACATAACATCTCCCGTGGGAAACTGCTTCACCTGCTCCTGAGGAGATGTTACCCCGAGGGCTCTATACAGCACCGCAAACTCTCACTACCACAGTGAGTATGAGAAGAGACAAAGCAAACGCTGGTGTTCTACGAAGTGTCCAGGTAGTTCACTGGCTTCATTTTGTGTAGCTGTGCACAGCAGGAAGCCGATGAACTTCTTTGAAGGTCTGTCATACTTAGCCAAGAATGCAGTCAATATGCAGCTATGAAGAGGAAAGGACTTCTCCCAGGGTCAGCTCTTCATCCCATACCACCTAAAGAAGACACAGCTCCCTCGCAGGTCATTCCTAGGTGCGAGCGTTTGCCTGTAGGACCCCATTTTCCCAAAATGCTTTGAATAGAAAGGGAGAAGAAAGCCCAGGCAAATCAGCTTCGCCCCAAAGTAGTTTTAAAACACAACTTGCTGTGTGTAAAAGAGACGGGGAGAGGGTTGTGCTGGTGTGACTGCTGTACCCGGAGGCCACTAAGACTGCAGAGGGAGGGCACAGAGCGAGAAGGCTGAAATGTGCTGGGTACCCTGGCTCCCGGGAGGCCATGCTGGCGAGATAAGAAATCTATTTGCCCAGCTGAAAGGGTGGACAAGGCTGGCTACAAAACCAGATCAGCATCCTGAGAGAGCGATGGGAGGTCATTCTCTGAAATGCTGGTTTCAGCCTGGGACCCAGCACTCCCAATGCCTTTGGAGGAGGTATAGGAGGTCAGTCTCCGGCAAGTCACCATGATGCATTATAAAAACCCACGTGCACATCTCGCTTGAGGACAACCCAAGCCAGAGAAATGAGACATCAACCCCACGCTGCTGCTTGTAGGAGCTCAGTTTTATTGTTTCAACAACACGAAGGCTGCCGTCTCTTTAAATAACAAACTATACAGATCACAAAGAGCAGTAATACAGATGGTTTCCATGGGAACACACATACGGATTCAATAAATAATATAAAAGGCTTTTGTGCTAAAATAGAACTCTCGTCTCAATAGTTACAGGTCCATCCATCTCTGTTACCCAGAAAAAAAGCCAGGTCTGCTATTACTTAGAACATAGAAAAATATAATTTAATAAAAGAACTAAAAAAAAAAAAAAAAAAAAAAAAAAAAAAAGGCCAGTGTTGAGTTTATAATCCACATGCAATACATACAACCAATGGGCAGGTAAATAACCAAACAAACAAACAAACAAAAAAACCACAGTTGATGATTGGAAAGACTGCTCCACCCCACCCTATTATCAAAGATGTTTTACCTCTAGGACAAAATAAAAAGAGAAGGAGGCATACATAGGTGTTGGTTTCCAGAAGGGACTCTGGTGCTGGGGAGCTCTGGGGTTTGAATTAACTGTGAGAAAGTCTTTATTCTTTGTGAACGATGAGCACTTAGAACCCACTCTCTGGAGCTCTCTGTTTTTGACACAGGCCGTTTGAAATGTGTGGGTTCCGCACATCTCGGGAGCACAGCACCTCCCCGTGGCTGGTAGGAGTGGCCGCACCGTTGTGTGTCCTAGAGCAACACTCTTAGTCTGTTAGTTACTTATTTCTAAGGCAGGGTTTCACGACGACGGCATGGCCCAGGCTGACCTGGGACTTGCCATCCCCCTGTCTCAGCATCCTGATTACTGAGACTGCGGGATATGAGACGCTGTGCCCCGTTCTCCTGTATTCTTTAAGCAAACAAAAGCAAATCAACAGAGAAAACTCCATCATGACCGAGGAGACAAGGCTTATAGCTCGGCTTTCTTCACTCCCTAGCAACAAACAAACAAAAAGGAGGCTTGAACTAGGCAATCCCATTAACACAAATGGGAGCAATTAAAACTTCCAAGTAAACCTCACTCAGGAAAAGAAAAGTTGTTTATTTTTTTTTTATTTTTGAAAATTTAAGTTATAAAAGTTCAAAGTGGAAATGGAGTTAAATGTGCAGAAAGGCCCAGGGTGTCATTCTGGGGTTCCCTAGCAGTCAGCTGGATACCTTCCCCCATCCCTGCAGCACAGTGAATAACAGTGACCAGGACACTGTCTCTCTCCACCTGGTCTACAAAGCGCACAGTGTCAGGTGACAGATTCAGTGGCCAGGGATGCACCTTCCTGGGAACGTCCAGTGAGGAACACAGGGTGCCGTCATGAGGGGAGCCACTCAGTCTCAGAAGCAAAGCAAACAGGCCTTGCAGTAGTAACTCTGGAACTCCGGGGGGGGGGGGGTAGGGGGGGGGTAGGGCCTCCCGCCAGCCTCCATCATTCCTTCCCTGGTGCTCTGTCAGGAGGATGTGGTGGCTTCCATTGGCCAACGGGGCAAACCTTCTCCACCTGCCCTGGCCCTACCACATAATTCCCCATGACATCCACTGGACAGTCAGGGATCCGAAATGGTCCAGTTCCTGTCCTGGGGAGCTCTGACCCTCCGCCACACTGTCCACTGGTGAATAAACATGGCTTGAGGGGCCTCAGAACAGCTGCTTCTAACAGGCACACGGCCAAGACCAAGGGGCCGCTCAAGCTAAGTCATATTAGTTGGCTAACAGTCGGCTGCCCACCCTCCGCCCACGCAGGGGTTTAGACCCGGAACTGTGGACATGTGAGGCAAGAGCTTGGCCCCAGAGCTACTGCCACAGCCCTTGGTGTTCTGAAGGCAAGGCCTTGCTATGTAGCCCAGGCTAGCCTCAAACTCATAAGCCTCCTGCCTCTGCCGGTTGAGGCTGGGCTCGTGAGCCTGCTGCATTAAGTCTGTCGGATAATGTCTTTCTTGAAAGGCTGGCATCTCTTCCCCAGCAGGCCGCCATCCACCCTTCACTGCTGGTTTTACAGTTTGTGACGTCAGCCAGGGGCTCCGTCCGTGTGCAGGCCTCTGTGTCAGCAGAGAGACGGGTCCCCCTGCCAACCACTCCAGAGAGACAATTTCTACAGGCTTTGCTGAACAATCACACTTAACCACAGCCTGGAGGCAGGAGCGGGGAGCCCCAAGCACAAGTGGGTATTTCAGGTTAAAAAATAAATAAACTGGGGTTTGCCAAAGATTTTAATTTTGCGTCTGTCACACAGCTGCTTTAAAACGATCTACTATTCTTGCTTTATGAAGCCGAGGCTTCTTAGTACATAACTGCATAAAAACAGCAACACCTGGAACATCCTCCATCACGTTAAGTACTCTTCCCCAAAACTGGAATAAGGAGGAACACACGGGCTTGTTGTGTGAATGGTACCAGAAGCATCTGGCATCTGGGGACCCACCAACAGGATGGGATCTCTCAAACGGCCATGCATTGCAAACTCAGCTGGGTTCTCCTTCCACCCTGGGGGGCCCAGGACACACCTCACCGCGTGCTTGGGTGAAAAGATGGCCTCTGAGGACCCATCACCCGCCCATGTGAATCTTGAGGGCCGCGGCAAGGGCCATCTGCCCTCCCTCTCAACTGTGTCCTCACGAGGGAAACAGGATTGAGGGGATAAAATGGTTTACTTGGAGTAAGTCTGAGGCAGGGGGATTCTTAGGAAACGCCCCCCAACACACACACAACTCCTTTCTAAAAGGGAAGGAACTTTAAAACGGCCTCAGTTAAAATGATAACACACGATGTCTGTGAGAGTCTGGCTCAATGTTTTGCAGGTACAGGCAGGACCCATGATCCTGTGTCATCTTTAAAAACCCTTTGGTGTAGCTATAACCCAATACAAGATTTAGTCGGGCTAGCCCAACGCCTGCTGGGGCCAAGCCTCTCTCCCGATTGGCGGAGGGTCCTGTATATTCCCTGAAAAGGCCGGAGATGCAGCCCTCACCCCTGCAGGTCTGACTGAGCTTGTGTGAGCTGCCCATTCCAGCCACGCCCACACGGTAACATCAATACTTAACTACGTGCCCAATGAATGGGAATACCATTCTCTTCAAGCAAACAGGGTGTCCGTGCCAGGTGGCAGCCATGTCCCCACACTGGAGGCAGTGAACCGTGGCATGTGTACGTGAACTCAAATCCCCGGATGGGCAGTGAGAGGGGCACCAGGCCCCACAGCTCCCCCATGCACCTGCGCAGTAACAGGTAAATTACCTTCCAAACCCTCAAAAGGCAATTGCGATTTAAAAAAATAAATAAATAAAATAAATAAACACCTTATTTTCCCCAGCACATACACACAAGGATGCACACCGGGAACTGTTAGAAAGATCCAGGACAGAATGCAAAGAATTTCAATGCCAGCTTTCTTTATGTGCTCAGCAGTTTATCTAGAAACTCTGTAACACAGTCCCCAGGAACGGGACAAGTCCGCAGAGACCTTCGAGGACTTCCTGTTTCAGTGTGGTGACCTGGGGACCCAGCGCTGACTCGGGGCAGCAGTGGGAGAAGTAACCTTTAGGGGAAGGGTTCTGCCGCCCAAGTCAGAATAACCCAGTGCACAGCACATTCATGGCTGAAGGATGTGGGGCATGCCAGGGTGCACAGGGGACCGCTGCACACCGTCACCCATCAGCGTGAGTTCATTATAAATTATACTGAAGGGAAAGGCAGCAACCCTGTTCTGCCTGGGGCACATCCTTGGCTATGCTACCCAGGCCAGGCAGAGGGAGCAGGACTCTGTCATAGACCTGCCCGTCCTGGAGACCCCAAGCTCGTGCACGGACTGCCTGGTGGGTTACCTACATCCTGGCTTGACTTGAAGTCCTGGGGCATCTCCTCCGGTCATGTTGACCAGAAGTAGCCATGATGGATGCCATGGCAGTTCCACAAGGGGACATTCCTACCTCTGCTCTCGGACTGGCATCCCTGGAGCAGAGCCATCGGAGGAAGGCAGTGCACATGGTGTTCGGTGTTACCTCATCACCCAGGGACAGCCAGGAGGTTATCCCTGATCTACAGAGACCCTAGGCTACTGAAGCCCCAAACTTTGGGTAGGCACTCAGATACATCAGTGCCTAGGACAGGCTACCCGCAGCCCCAGACACTGTGGTCCCACCCTGGGTACGCTTGAAGCCAGCTGGAGCGGTAAGGGTCATTTCACGTTCTGAGGCCATGGATACCAAGGTAAGTGGGTGCACGGAAAAAAACGCCTTCTGCCTCTTCAGTAATTTCGAGTGCGGACAGGCCAGCCCAGAAGATGTCCCATCTCCTGCAGGGCCATCTCGGTGTCGTGGGCATCCCCAGCCTGGAGCAGCCCTGTGCTCAGAAGCGCTGTGTCTTAGCCCCACAGGGCGGTTCCCATGGCTCCATTTCCACTCCCGGGCTGAAGAGCCGAGGCCCCTGCTGCAGGCCCCTGCTGCTCTGTGGTTCAGAGGCCGCTGCTATTTCTGTGGCACAGCGGTGGCTTGGAGAACTCCAGGATGGTGGTGCGAGGTTTGTTGAGGAACTTGGGAGCGCGGCGTAGCAGCCTCTGGGCCTCCGTGAAGGTGCAGGTCAGCTCCTTCAACCACTGTGCAAACTCGGGGTCACTCTGCACAGAGACACAGGCAGGAATTGGGACCTGTCTACACATCTGCCCACAGAATCTGCACATGACGAAGGTCGGTGGAGCCTGACAGAGGACACATCCTGCCTGCCTGCCTGCCCTGAAACCTTGTTTTGACCTTCAGGTCCCCTGGAACCTGGTGAGAAACTCCAGACAGAGGGAAAGGCAGTTCTGGGCTCCTCCAGTGGATCTCCTGAACCCTACCAAGCACCTTAATCTACTTGGGGGTTTTCTGTGGTCCTAAAACCACAGCCTATAGAAGAATAAACAGGGGGGGTGGGTTTCTGGTGCTGTAAAACATCCTCTTCACATGTCTAAGGTAGTTTTGAAGTTCCCGTGTCCACCTGTAATCTCAGCACTGGGGAGCTGAGTCAGGAGAGTCCCGAGTTCCCGGCCAGCCTGAACTACACATCAAGACCCTGCGTCCTGTGAAAACACACGTGTGCACACACCTTGGTATACCAAGGGAAAGTGTTCCATGATGAAACTTGAGCTACGGTACAACTCAGAGAAAAACAAGGACGGTCTCCCACCCCAACCTCTGGAAAAGTCCTTTTGGATTCTCAGAGGTAAGAGAAAACAGTTGTCTAGAAGCTCAGACTCCAGCCCCCATCGGCCCCCAGGCAGTCTCCAGACTAAACTATCACATGGCTGCACTCTATCCTCTGCTAACACCTGGCTGGACCTAACCCTCACACTTGCTAAGTGCGCGGGAGGCAAGGAGAAGCCTGGGGACCCGGTGAGAGCCCTGGTAGAATGTGCCCATCCCTGTCTGTTTTTATTCCAGAGAAAGTCAATAACACTCACCTCGCACTGCAGGATAAACTGCTTCCCTCCTTTTATTCTGAATAAAATGCATTTCCTGTCTTTAATCTGGGTCTCCTCCACAGACAGGATCTGATCCATGGTCAGTAAATTTTGCTAAAAACAAACGGAGAGGTTAACAAGGACGTTGTTACTTTGTGATCTCTTAGGGTAAAGAGTGCATTTTCAAAAGCAAGTGACTTTTTTTGTTTCTTTCTTGGCTGACGTTCTAGAAATAAGGAGAATGGCTACAGAAGGACACAAAAGGAAGCTCAGAGTCAACATGTTAGTCTGGGCAGCTGTGGACGTGCAGGACCACACCGCAGGAGCCTCTGCTGCCCCCTGATCAGCAGGAGAACAGTGGGTGACAGACAGCTAAGGGGCGGATGGGCTAAGACACTAGATCCATACCCAAAAGACCTAAATACAGGTGGCATTCTTACAGGGTTGGCAGATCTAGTGTGAAGGCTCGGCAGGAGGCCACAGCATGGTTATACGGGGTGGGGGAGGGTGTTTGTTTATATTTCGGATAAATTCCACAGGAATCTGGAGTGAAAAACATGAGAAACTCCCACGCTCCCTGTCCCTCTGTTGACTCTTAACGGATCTGTCTTGGGGACTGCCTAGCTTCACACAAAATGCTGAATGTCAAAAGAAAAACAATAATAAAAGATACATTGTTGCAACCGCAACAGTTTGCTCTGGCTTAACCCATCGAGAGGCTCAAGAGGAAGACGCTTCAATACCTGCCAGCCCAGAACGGCCGGGAACCCACAGAACACCTGTTTAGGGCGTCCAGTCTCAGAGGTTTTAATTTCAAAGAGCCTTGGTGGCACAGCACTGAAGTGACCACAGCCTACGGCCACCACTCATCATTGCTGCAGAGTTCACCGGCGGTTACCAAAAACCGTGACTCAAAGTCAAGTTAGAAGAGCGGAGCCTCCCGCCTGGAACCTCTGACTCTGGGAGGCTGCTGATCCTCATTCCCGCCTCCCGATACACGAACTATGTCCTGACCCCAAGCCGTGGCCACACTCCCAGTGATGACCCCTGTCCTGCCTCACTGCAGGCCACACACCGTCCACCCAGATGGGCTCTTCCCTGGGCCTCTCCCACGGAGGGTGTTTAAGGAAAGCAGCCGGCCTGCCTTGTCCCTCCGCTAACCTTAGCTGGAGAAAGGGTCTGAGCGATTGTGACCGTGAGACACACCTGCAGATTCCCAGCAGAGTGCAGGCGGCCGGGGTCGGTGTGCTAGCCACCCTAAGCGAATCCCACGGGTGACATTTCACCTGATCTGACTTGGGGAGAGGCCAAGAGAGCACAGACACGCCTCGGTCGAGAGCCCTCCCCACCCACAACGGGCTGGTTATCCTCGAGCTGCCCTGGATTCCTCTCTGTAACTCCAGGGTTGGACCTTGGAAGCTGCTAAACCTTTGAGTTTGTTTACAATGTCCGGCCTCGGTTAGTGTGCCGTCGTCACGGGAGCTGAGGCTTTCTGTACCTCCCACTTCACAGATGAGCAAACTGAGGCCCAGAGAGGCACCTTGGGCTGTCCTGAGTCCTGAGAGCGATGAGTTGGGATCCCCCCTCTCCTGCTCCGCTCTCCTCCCATCCCACCCTTTCTCCTCTCCAGCCTCCATGGATCCCCTGAGGCTGCCGGGACTTGGGCCTCCATCTTTCAAATGACACCTGCGTCTTATTCCAGGAAGGGACTTGACACGGACACTTAACAAGTCAGACCACAGCGACCCTTGTTTCTGTGACACAAGAGGCACAGGGTACGAGGCAGCGTGAGGGAGCCGCTGCACCCCAGAGCTGCACAGCCCCCGCCCCACCCCCCGGGACTCACCCGAGACTCGCCCTCTCCTCTCCACTCTAGTCTGTTGGGGAACAGGTAAAAGTAGCGCCTCTGCCATTGCGTGAGAAAGGGGTTCCCCAGCTTCAGCATGAACCCGTGCAAGATGCAGTCCTTCCCCAGGGCATAATCTGAGGGTGGAGACACAGCGTCACTCAGGTGCTGAGCCAACACAACTAAACAGCGTTATCCCGGTTTCTGAACCCAGGGGACTGGGACTTGGGAGCTCAGAGTGTTCCAGGCTGTGCTCAGTTCTTGCTTCTCGGTATTTGAACCTGCAGCACCTACTGGCAACTCTGACTGGGCAAAATTTTGTTCACAAACTACTAAATAAGAGACTGGTTAATCATGAATTCCCTCCCAAGTCCCCCTGCCACTGGAGGGAACCGTCCACTAATCCACTTCCACCCTGTGAACGAATCACTCTGAAGCCAGGCCTCTTCCCCTCCAAGGTGGCAGGTAGTCACGTCACGGCGGGCTCTTCCTCAGCTCACCGCCCACAAAGACAGCGAGTGAAAAGACTCAGACTCACACTGACAGAGTCTCTAAGGTGGTGATGTTCCACAACACTCATGAAAAGCTTTGGAGGCTGTGATAAAAATCACACCCACTCTCCATCAATCTACCCATGATGCCACGGGGGCTAGGCACGGGGCGGCGGAGGGAGGAGGGGGTGTCTGTGTTTGGTGGGTCCAGTGAGGAACAACAATAAAAAAGAAAAATCTGCCTGCCCTAGGGAATGTACAATCTGGAGAAGGTCAGACCAGCCTGGAAGGGGTGAGACCCACATGTCCCCTATGATGGAGAAAAAGCAAAGGACAGGGGAGAGGGGTGGGGGTGGGGCCCACAGAGCTGCCCTTCTGATTAGGCTTGCATTCCTGGGCAGAGTTAAAACACATTTGTTACTGCCTTTGTCCAGACACCGGTGTGTGCACGGTACATTTCTGTCACGGAGACATCTGGAAGGTCCCTGGGCCTGTTCCTGATTCTGTAATGCTCCATCTCCGAGGACTGAATTTTCAAGGCTGCCCCACCCCCAAAGTTCCAGGAACAGGGAAACCTCAGAACTCGGATGGCACTGCCCGCCTCTGTGTGCACGTCCATCTACCTGGTGACCAGAGGCTCCCAGGGATTCCACCCAGCCTTTCCAATCCACATGAAACCCAAGTCCGGCACGCTCTTTCCTATGCTGGGAAGCATTCGATGACACTGAGCACAGAGGCACACAGGCCTTTTACCTTCCTCCTGACCAAGCTGCTTATTTTTAGCCTTCTTCCTGGCCTCGATTTTATCCGTATCAGCATTGACGGCGTCGTAGATGGTCTCCACCACTTCCTGCTGCCAGCGTTCAGAGATCACCAGTGGGAAGTTCTTATAGAGGTCCTGGTCGCAGTCCAGCAGCTGGGTGTGTAAGGACAGAAGGGGCACACGCTCTAGTGCCTTCCCAGATGCACTACAGCCACATTCAGGAGGAGAGCCACGCAGCAGCGTCTCACGCTCATAGGGTCTTTATTGTCCTAAAACCCACAGCCACACCAGGGATCACCTCGGCCCCAGGCCAGGCAGCCTGGGCCTGGTCTTCAGTAACACTAGGGTATTTTTACCAAATGACAATGAGCATGTGTTGACTTTTTAAAATTTTGTTTGTGTGCATGAGTATGTGGTGTATGTGTTCCTGTGTGTGCACATGTGTGTGTAGGTGAGTGAGTGTGTGTGTGTGTGTGTGTGTGTGTGTGTGTGTGTGTGTAGACCAGAGGCTGGTATTAGTGTCTTTCTCTATTATATCATATTTATATATTTATATGTGGAAGGCAGTCTCTCTCTGAACCTGGTGCTTACTGATGGACGAGACCAGGCTTCCTCTTGTCTCTGGCTCCCCTTCACTTCCCGGTGCTGGGTTACGAGCATGCACCACCAGTGCCTAAGTTTTACCCACGAGCTAGGGCTCTGAACTCGGGTGCTCGTGTACAGCAAACACTGGACTGTGTGTCTCCCCAGCCCCACATACTGGGTTTTATTTAGGAACAGTAAGAGACTCTGACAGTCAAGTGAGTTTCAGCTGTGGGTGCCGTATTTATAGAAATGGGGACGAGGGTCTGCATAGTGTCCAAAACCTGATAAGGGAGAAAAGCCAGGCTAGCTGACCAACCTCCCAAAAACGATCTGCAAGAGTGGGAAGCTAGGTCTGGGGTGGGCGGGGAGGGGGCGCACACTTTTAATCCCAGCACTCGGGAGGCAGAGGCAGGCGGATCTCTGTGAGTTCAAGGCCAGCCTGGGCTACAGAGCGAGATCCAGGACAGGCACCAAAACTACACAGAGAAACCCTGTCTCGAGAAACAAACAAAAAGAATGAGAAGCTCGCTGCAGGCTTGCTCACTGGCTCAGCCGGCATCTCACACACTCCTGATTCCTATCCACCCCCGTGAACGGACTGATGTTTAAATGTGAGTGGCATGGGGTGCGGACACCCCCGCCTCTGACAGCTGCAGTAGCAGGGTGCACACTTCACAACAGCATTTTTCTTTCACTTGAATGTCTTTGCCCCACCCTCTAGGGCAGGCTGCCCCGGGAACCCAGGAGAGGTGGTGATTTTGCCACAGTTCAGACCCAGGTAGTGGGAGGTGCATCCCTCTTCTCCAGGAGCCGCTGGCTCTGCCCAGTTGCCCCTGCCCACCGCTGTCTCTACCTCACAGCTGCCTCCCCTCCCTGCCTCATCTTCCCCAGCCTCTGCCCTCACTCCCATTGAGTGTTCCTGTGACAGTGCCTGCCTGCCGGACTCCGCCACAGAACCTGCCCTGTTCTCTCCAGGCGGGGGTGGGGTGGGGGGGGGGGGGGGGGTCTGGCATGCAGAACCATGGCCTGCTGCTGCTGTGGGGGAAGCGTGTAGAATGAGAAGGTGAGCAACTGCATTCGCAGAGATAAACTCAAGCAGCAGAGAAAAGCCAGGGCTGGGACAAGCCACCAGAGTCAGGGCCAGATGACTGGGGCTGGCAGGCAGGCGGTGGCCTGCTGACTTAGCGTTTTAAAGACAGTAATTTTCCCCATGACTCACTCCCTCCCTGTGAGCATGTCTCATCTCCACTTGGAAAAAACAGAGTCACGCACCAAAGTCTGAGAAATGCAGAGGACGCTAAGACCGTGATCAATGCACCCTTGATGGATAAGTGCAAAGAGATCCGTGCGGTCTGCATGTTCCCTTCTGGCACAGGCAGACCCTAGACCAGGGGTTCTCAACCTTCCTAATGCTGGGACCCTTTCATACAGTTAGTTCCTCACGCTGTGGTGACCCCCCCCCAACCATAACATTATTTTCATTACTACTTCATAGCCGTCATTTTGCTACTGTTATAAATCGTAATGCAAATCTCTGATAAGCAGATGGTCTTAAGGGACCCCTTCGAAAGGGTCATTTGACTCCCAAAGGGGTTGTGATCCACAGGTTGAAAACCATAGCCCTAGACTTAGAAGCACGAAAACCATGGATTCTTCCGCTCTCAGTGGAACGTGTTTCAATCGGTTGTGACTCCTGCCTCAGATCCAAGTTGGAGTTCAACCCCCAAATGCCGCACACCATAACAATGTGAGCACCTTGCCACTCATCAAAGTGAAATGATCGGGGTGGGTGGGGGTGGGGGTGGGGAGCTGCTGCTGCTGCTGCTGCTGCTGCTGCATGTAGGTGCTTAATACTAAAACTATCACCAAGTATAATGGATTCTCCTCTCCTCGAGTCAGGAAGGGTGGGGTGGCCTGTCACCCCAGCATCGGGGAGGCTGAGGAGAACCGTGGGTTCCAGGCCTGCTGGGCTGCAGAGTGAGTACAGGGGCTGGGGGTGTAGCTCAGTGGTAGCGTGTTTCTCTAGCTTGTGCAAGGGCTCCAGTAGATCCCTACCCCCCTCCACACACAGTGAATCTTAGCAGAGACCCCACTCCTGGAAGGGTGCATACCTTAATGCCTTTGGTGTCCTCTTCATCAAATGAGCCGATATCAAAGGCGTCGGCAGCGTTGACCTCTCCCCGAGGAGGGATTAGCGGTGGCGGGTACTAGAAGATCCAACAAGTAGGTAGGGCCCAGTTATCAGCTGCCCTGTATGCCCCCAGCCCAAGATAACAGTCTATAAAAAGAACACAGCCCGGCCTTCAGAAAGTACGTGTCCAGAGAGCGCCGCCTACCCCGAGCCTCACACTGCAAACCCTGATCGGTGCTGGCTGCCCGGGTGACCTGAGCATGGCAGGGTGGGCAGGCAAGTCCCCCCTCCCTATGGAAACTGCTACCACCCTGCAGCTGGGCTTCACACAGAAATGCATTTTAAAAATTCAACCAGGATGTTTCCTGTCCCAAAGAGAACACAACCAAGCTTAAAATGAGGGGAAGGGGTAGGGTGCGGCTCCATGGGAAAGGATGGACTTAGTGGGAAAGAAGCCTGGTCCAGCTCTAGCACAAAACAAAACAAAATAAAAAAGTTTAAAAAAAAAATTAAAAATCAGGAAAGGGCAGTATGGGGCTAGGAAACATCTCCGTTCAAGTCAGATGCTCCTTGCGTATTGAAGTCCGACTCTACACACATCTCAATTAGTCGGGTAACTGCTGTACTGTGCCTTCTGTTCATTTGCTGAGATGCCATCTCCAAAATCTTTATACAGTCGCCCCTTGGCACCTGCAGCGGACCTTTCCAGGCCACCGCTTGGCTACAGGATCCACCGAGGAGCAGGTCCCTCATACAGAACAGACAGCAAGGGTTTGTACAGAACCTACCAACAGACATCCTCTGCAGACTTGAATCTCTAGGTGGCAGCGTAAATGCTCTGCAGACCTCGGGCACTATGAGTCCACGTGTGCTCGGGACACCAGTGGTTTGTGTTTGTTTTTTGTTTTTCCTGAATATTTTCCATCCGTGGTTGGCTGAACCACAGAGGTAAAGCTCAGGCACATCTGGCCCGTGTGAGGAAAATGAGGAAGAGGATCCTCCCCAACGGGAATCCCCTGCATGGCGACAAGTCCAGCCAGAACATACAGACATGGCAGGCTGGGGTGGGGACCCTGGAGGGGCAGCATCGGGAAGCCAGCAGCAGAGAGACAGACAGAGAGCTCAGGGGTCCCAGCGGGTTACCTTCCGTAAGTACACATGCTGCCAGTCAATGCCCTTGAAGAAGATGTGCTCCTTCACCTCTTGTGCCCTGAGGAAGAGGAGAGAGAGTCCTGCAGAGGTCAGATGGGAAGCGTGACAGGTGCTGTGCTAAACTGACTCCCAGTGAGAACCCACGGGACAGGGTCCAGCTCCTCAAGAAAGCGATCGCAGGCTGGAGGGTGGCTCCGGAAGGAAAGCGATTGCCATGTGAATATGAGAACCCGAGTTTGGATCCCTGGTTCCCATGTAAATGCCGGATTGGTATGGTAGCAAGAGGCAGAGAGACAGGGGACGCCCTGGGCATGCAGTTAGCTAGACTTGCCCAATCAGGAAGCTCTGGGGAGGGACCTGCCTCAGTATCCAAGGTCGAGAGCAATCAAGGAAGACACCCATCACTCTTGGGTCCACACACACTCTATTGCACACACACACACACACACACACACACACACACACGTGCATACACAGACACATGTGCACAAGCATGCACACACACACACACACACACACACACACACACACACACACTGCATGCACACACGTATAGAAAAAAAACAAGACGTTACTTTTGTAGAGCACAGAAAATGCTGTAACAGGGACTAGAGGCATCAACACTGGACCTGGGAAGATGTCTCCTTTGCCCAGACGGACGCTGCGGCTTAAGACAGCCTGGCAGTTCCCACAGACACACCCATGTGCAGCCACGCTGTGTGGCTGCACAGGACAACACCGTGCGAAGCTCTGACACCGCAAAGCCACCTCCGCCCAGCTGCGGCATCGGGCCGGTTTGAGGGCGCAGTGTGCACCCCTCAGCCCCTCTCTAAGGCCCTCCTTGGGAGCATAATAATGCAGCTAAAAGACGGACCCAGGAAAGCAGAGGGCTCGGGTCGGGTAAACAGCGACCCAGGAAATTCAGGTGCCACGGGGATGGAGAAAGGGAGAAACAGAGGCCACACCCGGTACTCTCCGGACTTGGTAAGAAAAAAGGAAAACCCGTGATATCTCCCCTCCCTCTCCCTCCCCCACCTCCTCTCACGAGCTCCGGTTTGAACAGTTTTCCCAGATGGCAACGCCATGTCGGGAGGCCGGAGTCTTTAGCCAGCACGGCCTGGCTCTAAGAAGGGATTCACTCTGAAGAAAACCCTCCGGGGGGGCCCCCCATCTCTGCCTCCTGCTCAGCGGAGATACGAGCCCCGCCCACGTCCTCACTGAGGGCTGGCACGCTAGCTTTGGCTTCCAGCGGTGACAGGCTGACCCCTCCGATGCCAGGAGCAGAAGCAGACAGCTCCTCCCCCGGGCATTTCTGTCTGGTTACCACAAGGGCAGCAGTGTGGGCAACCAATGCCCAGTGGGACTGACCCCGCCCCCGTGGGACTGACTCCGCCCCATGCAATTAATTCCGCCCCATGTGACCGACTCCGCCCCGTGGGACCGACTCCGCCCCATGGGACTGACTCCACCCCATGGGACTGACTCCGCCCCTGTGACTGACTCTGCCCCATGTGACCCCCGCCCCGTGGGACTGGCCCCTCCCTGTGTGACTGACTCCGCCCCTGTGACTCCGCCCCTGTGACCCTGCCCCGTGGGACTGACCCCGCCCCGTGGGACTGACCCCGCCCCGATGGACTGACTCCGCCCCGGTGCCCCGCCCCGGTGGCCCCCGCCCCCTGTGGCCCCGCCCTGTGGCCCCGCCCCGGTGGACGCAGAGGGCCCCCAGTGACTGGAGACCAGCCTCTTCTCTGGGGTGGAGACGATGCACAGGATGGCCTACCCGCCTCCGCCGCAGCCCAGCCGCCGGCTCACGTCCCGCTGCAGCAAACCCTCCAAGAGGGACCTCAGCTCCGGGGAGAAGGCGTCCGGAAGCTGCACATTCTGGGGAAGAGAAGAGGCGGATTTCAAAGGCCCATCCCAAGATGGTGGCCTCACCCGCAAGCAGAGGCCAAGGCTGCTCCCTGGGGCAGAGAAGATCGAAAACTGAATTCCTAACAGGTTGACATTAACCCTAGACCGGTGACTGACTGGTTTCGGAATCCTG
Organism: Peromyscus leucopus; assembly: GCF_004664715.2. NCBI lineage: Eukaryota > Metazoa > Chordata > Mammalia > Rodentia > Cricetidae > Peromyscus > Peromyscus leucopus. The sequence continues at coordinate 3,334,459 of NC_051082.1, forward strand.
CAGCCGGCTGGCAGGTCCGCAGAGCTAGCGGCCCTCACCTCTTCTACAGGGGATCATCGGTCCACGTCTGATTTTCGCAATTCCTCTTATTCTGTTCATTTGTGCAGACCTCGTCATTTGCCCTGGAGTCTACTTCCACTCATCTTTTTTTCCTTTCAAAATCTCCCCTGGGAATGGTTTTATCTTCATGTATTTATTTCAACTATGCACATTTCATGTTTATATATATACATATATGCATATATATAATATTTTATATATGCTATATATAATGTTTTGTGGTTTTGGCCTGTCTTTATGTTTTTTTCTATCCCTATCTATATATCAAGAACACGTGATTGTTCAAATGCATGTGAGCCACAGGGACCATGTGGAGGTCGGACGCCAGCCTTGTGTGACGGTCCTTGCCGACCGCCTGATGTCTTTGTTTTTCTTTTGGCTGTGCACACCAGGGCAGGGGAGCACGGCCTTCTGGGGACTTGCCTGTCCTCGCCAGTCATCTCACAGCAACACTGCTATGACAAATGCAGTAACTGCATCCGGCTTTCCTGTGGCTTCCGGGGCTCAGGACTCCGGCCCTCAGGTCTGTGGGCCAAGCTCTCTACCCACGGGTCCATCTCCCCAGCCCTGTGGCACCTCCTGCCCTTCCACAGCACACTTCCCAAGTAACAACAGACTGTGACAGGGAAACCCCATCCTTCATCATCTTACCACTGTCAGGGTCATGCGGTCTATCTCATGCTTGTCTTTGGTTTTGTGCTGTCGGAAAGGGCTGTGGCTGTGGACAGAAAACAACGTTCTGTTAAAGCGTGGCGTTGGCTAACTCAGTACAGGCGCTAACATCTGGGTCAGATTTAATACACAGATGTTCAAAGATCATCAACATTCCCCATTTCTGGCAACAAAGCCTAGCCACAGATCGGACGGGATCCTGAATGAACCAGACATATCTCACTTGATCCTCGATGCAGTGACAAGCGTCTCCAGTCAAAAGTCACCTGCAGGGCAACGGGCAGGTGTCAGGCACCACGCTCCCGAAGGGGTGAGCGCTGCTGCAACGCAACTTCTGCATCCAGCTCCTGAAACGGCCCGATGGCCTGTGCGGCAGCAACACATCCCCGTGGTGGTGACTGGGAATCAGCCTAGAAGCCAGGGTGCCCAGCCCGCCGCCGCCTTCTTGGCAAGGACTGCACCAGGAGGCCCCAGGAGGAGTCGGGAAAGCTGGGGTCCGTGTGACCTGGCCCTTCATGCAAACCTTCCATGTCCACATCCAGACAACAGACGGCGGCGGCGGCGGCGGCGGCGGCGGCGGCGGTGGAGGAGGAGGAGGAGGAGGAGGAGGACGGTAGGTACGAACGGGCGGCCAGTTGTAAAGAACCAGCCCCCGGCCATGCCTGGTGAGCCCTGAGAAGGACTCCTCTTGCTGTGACACTCATTTAGTTCATCTATTTCTCCTTCTTACTTTCCAAGCTATGATTCTCAAATAGAGTTACACCAGGCCACTTCCAGCCACATGTATAATGTTACCGTGTTCTCCTCTCCTCTCTCTCCCTGCTCCCCCTCCTCTCTCCCCCTGCTCCCCCTCTCTCCCCCTGCTCCCCCTCTCTCCCCCTACTCCCCTCCTCTCTCCCCCTGCTCCCTCTCCTCCCTCTCCCTGCTCCTCCTCCTCTCTCCCCCTGCTTTCCGCTCTTCTTCCCTCTGCTCCACAGTTTCCATACTCTCCTATAATCCACACACATGAATTTTATGTCTCTCTAAAGTCTGGGAACACAAGGGACAGGACACACGTGATGTTTGTCTTCCCGGGACCAATCAGTTTGCTTTATATGATTAGCTCCGGAGCAGCCATTTTACTACAAACAGCTTAACTTCATTTCCTTTATGGCTGCAAATAATTCTGCTCAGTCTTCATCCATGCCTCCCAGGCTGCTTCCGTAGCCTAGCTGCTGTGAGCTCTGCCGGGGTGAGCATGGGGCGGCAACTGTCTGTGATGTGTTCATGGAAAGTTTTACATAAACACCCAGGAGTGCTATACAGTATCACACACACACACACACACACACACACACACACACACACACACACACACACACGTGGGTGGAGGGGCTCTATGTAGCCCAGGCTAGCCCTGAACTCACACTCTAGCCCAGGCTGCCCTCAAACTCACTTCCTTCCTCTGTCTTAGTTTCCAGTGTGCTGGGATTTCACGTGTGAGCCACATTTTTTTTTTTTTTTTTTCGTCTTTGAAAAGTCTGCAGAAGCTAGCTTTCAAAGGAAACTTTATCATTAAGTGGCATTTGCACATGCAAATTAGAACTGGTGGCATATCGATGTAATTGTTTGATGAAGGGCTGGCTAGGACTGGGGTTTCCTTTCAGAGAGGCATGTCTTTAAGATGACCAAGCCTGTTCACAAGGCATGCAAGACAAAAGCTGAAACAAGACACTCTGGGAAACTTTCCGAGGCCAACTCTGCCGATGACAGAGACATGATCAAGGCAACGCTAAAGGATCCCACCTGTCCTGGGCTGCCCCTTCCTGCCGCAGAGAACTTTTTTTTAAGACTCCTTCCTTCTCCGTCCACACAAGAGAGGGCGCCCCAGCGTCGTGGTGAACCACCAACACAATCGCCATCTCCTAAAAAGCAACCAATCTGAACAAAAAATTCACACAAGGCAAACTGGCACTGACTAAGGATGGGCGATAGTCTTTAAATAGGTTTGATTGGAAATATTCTTTTCACCTTGTTTCCAAGGAGAAGGAGCGTGCAATTACTGCGCTCCAAGAGGGAACCGAAGCCAGGCAGGGGTGGTGTGCCAGCAAGGGAGCCGAAGAGCAGAGGATCCAGGGTTCACAGCCATCCTCAGCTACGCAGGCAAGCACAGACTACACGAGACACCGTCAAATAAATACACAAAGTGATAGAAACCCAAAGCACTGTGCTCTGAGCCACCGCGCTTCCGCTTGGACAGCCCTCTTTGTCCACATCCACAGAAGCATCAGCACGCTGAGGTCCGGGCGGGTGGATGCCAAGTCTCTGCCAGTCTCTCTGTTTTCCACCCTGCTGCTGGCTCCACCCTCCTGTGCTCCTTACAGTTTGCAGGGTTGGAGAGGACCTTGGACTTGAGTGTGTGCTCACGCGTGTGAGTGCAAAGCCAGCAGACTCCATTCCGCCCTTGACCTCTGACACAGTGGGAAGGTCATCCCCCAAAGTCCTGCTGAAACCTAACTGTGGTGTGTGGAGGAGGCGGGGCTTCTAAGGGTGAGGTCAGGAGGGCTCTAACCCAGGAAGGGATTAAGGCTGTTATTTGGGAGGGGAGGGTCAGAAAGGTGAGTCCGGCTTCCCGAGTCCTACCTGTTCCCTCTCCTGCTCTGCTAGTCCCCTGGCCATGTCCTCTAACGACACTGTAGGAAGTCCCTCAAGCTGCTGACTGAACGCCTGGCTTCCAGGACCATGAGCTCAAATAAGTTCTGCCCGTTATCGACCACCCAGTTGGCGAGATTCTGTTTGAGCTGTACAAAATAGTCAGAGAGATAGCCAGGCAGCGGTGGCACACGCCTTTAATCTCAGCACTCAAGAGGCAGAGCCAGGCGGATCTTGTAAGTTCGAGGCCAGCCTGGACGACAGAGCGAGATCCAGGACAGGCTCCAAAACTACACAGAGAAACCCTGTCTCCAAAAACAAAAACAAACAAAAAATAGAGAGAATGGGAGAGAGACCCAAGTCCTCCCCACACCACCCCTGCATCCGTTCCTAGGGCCTTAGGTCCCTTTCACAAGCTCAGTGAGTGCATAGCTGACTCAGCAAGGCATCATGGGAAATAATTTGCCAGCTCTGGGCCATCTCGTCGGGAACGCTTGAGCGTTCAGCTCCACACACGTGCTGCCAAATGGAGCCTTGATTACTCTTTGTGAACCAAGTCTGGGATCTGGCTTTCTATTTTGGAAAATGTTTAAAAAAAAAAAAAAAACAAAAAACCCTCAGATAGTAACATCTCCATTTTGAGCAGGACAAGCCCATGTGACGGCAGCTGTCCCCGCTGCAGGCTCCGTAAATAGGTGCCCAGGTCCCGGCTTGTCATCAGCACAGAGCGCAGAGATACGATCGCCAGCACTGGGTGGCTTTTGACTACAGCGAGTCCACATCCTGGGTGAGAACACACGGTGGGCACTCTTCATTAGAGAGTGCCAGGCCGAGCACAGCCCCCTACACCTGCTAGGAAACTGAGGAAGCCCACACTCTCCTACGTTAGACGCTTCAAATCCACAGGGCTGACATGGAGCCCAAACCACGGCCACACGTGATTAAACACTCTCACAGCTTAATTTTAGAAGGCAGGAAAGATTGTGTGTCACGTCAGATATGCCTTTGGAGTCTGAGCCAGTAACGGCGAAATATCTATAAAAGGCCCCTTTTCCCTCTGTGGAACAAACCCCAGGGGCGCTTAACCCTGCCCCCAGGCCCCTGGCCAGGCGCTATCCAGATGGGAGACGCATGTGGGGGAGGGGCCATCCCCAGAGGGAGAGTTCTTGATTCCCATAATTGTTCGCTTGGGGGGCCGGGGACTCTCCTATGCACTGAGATACCTGAGCCGTGCCCATGCACCCCAAGCTATGACAACCAAAACTGTCCCCGGGGAGCGCTGAGTGCCTCTGGAAATTGAAGTTGCTGGCTGTGCGGCTGCAGCTGCCCTAGAATGGGATGGGGGCACGAATGGGCTGCCCCCCAGGAACGCAGCATGCCTCCAGGCCCAAGCTCTGCCCACACAGTGTCCTGCTTCACCCCCCCTTCACGTCTCGGGGCCAAAGAAGAGCAGCTTCCGGGGCCTCTGGACCACATGTGACATGTTCACAAGACACAAAGCAATCCCGAGTCTCCCCGGGTGCAGCTTCCTGAGTGGCACTTACTACTGTCTACAGCTTGGGAAGGAAGGTCCCCTACCTAGTTTCTCCTCGTTTACAAAAAAAACAAAAACCCTATTTTTATGTTATGCGTATGGGTGTTTGCCTGCATGTTTCTGTTCACCATGTGCCCGTGGTGCCCGCGGAGGCCAGAGGAGGAGCCGGAGGCCCTGGAACTGGAGTCACAGATGCCTGTGAGCTGCTGTGTGGGTGCTGGGAATCAAATCCGGGTCTTCTGAAGAGCAGAGAGTGCCCTTCACCCCTGAGGCATCTCTCCCGTCTCAGTTCCTCCTTCTGAAGACCCGGCTTGGGGCCTCGCTCATGAAAGGTCCTTGTGACCCTTGGTTCCACCTGAAGCACTACTGACTACACCCTCCCAAGAGGGAAACCCTGCCCTTCCACGTCCAGGTGCGCGCACGGGATGTCCCTGCACTGTCTCCGCTGTGTCCCCGCATCCTCTCCAGCTGCAGCTCAGGCACGTCGCCGTCCCTCTGACACCGTGCGCCGCTTCTAAAACCATCTTACCGCAGGTTACGTGGCCCTGTCATCCCTTTGTTTAAAAACCCTCAGCCCCTGACCCCAGGAAAGAAGGCCACGCTCCACAGCACACACGGAGGAGGCCCTCCCGGGTCTCCACGGCTTCCTCTAACACACCGCATCTGAGACACTAATTACCACTCACGGGGGCCCCCATGGTGAGCTGCACCTGTCCCCACATCTTCTCCATCCTGAGGGCTCCATCTCCCACACACAGTCACCCCAACCCAGCCAAGCCAGAAGTGGGTCTTCCATGTCTCTGCTTCAGCTCCCGGTCCTCTGGGGGAGCCCCCTCTTCTGCCTTCCTCCTCCTCCTCCTCTCCCTCCTCCTCCTCTCAGGCCAAGGCCCTCATGTGCTTTAAGTACTCAATAAATGTTTATCGAGCTCAAATCACCGGAGTCGGAACTCATTTCCTGTTCTTTGCTTCGCTGGTGCTGTGCTGCTCCCCGGAAGGACTTCTGAGTAAGCACGGGAGAGAGACCTGGACCTCGGTGGGGAGGACGCATCCAGGTCCATCTGCGGCACAGGCCAAGACGCCTTCTCTAGCACACACACGCAGATGCATGCATGTGGGGAGGGAGGCCTGCAGATCGGAGGGCGGCTTGCAGGAGCTGGTTCTCTCCTTCCTCCGTGTTGGGCTCAGGGATTGAACTCAGGTCCTCAGGCTTGGTCACAGGTGTCTTTACCGGCTGAGCCCCCTCACCAGGCCAATCTCTTCCCTCCCTGAAGCAGCCCTTCCACGAGACCCCTCCCCCCCTTTTTAAGGGCTGCGGTCAGGCATTTTGGCCACCTGGGCTGTGCCCACTCTCTGGCTTCCATCTCTCTCTCCCCTCTCTCTCCACAGTGATCCCTGGGACCCTCCTCAGGGGCCTTCAGGTCTGTGACAAAAACCCTCTTGCCACAGGAGATGAAGGACTTCGCCAAGGACTTTCTATTTTTCCCACTCAGAAGACTCAGAGGGTGAGCTGCAGCTGCGTGAAGCTAAACTCATTCTGTGAGGGCCAAGGCACAGCTGCAGAGGACCAAAGTGATAATTAGACAAGCTCTTCCTGATTCTTCAAACACACAGTCACGTGACTGCAGACCCTCTCCAGACATCGAGCAGGGACCGTTTTTGTTTTTGTTTTGTTTTTTTTATCAGCAGCTAGGGATGGCAAGGAAGAGGCAAATCGTGCCTTCCCAGGCTTGCGCCGTTTCCCTGGGGGTACTTTATTGACCACTCTTTTATTGGACAGTTTGGCTGTTGCCTCCAGGGACCGGAGGGACTCCTGGGTGTCCCCCTGGACCTGTGATGACTGCTGTGGGGGACAGAAGGCAGTCTCCCTGGGAAATGGCTTCTTCTGGCTCGCCCTGCATAAACTCTATAATCAGGTCAACTAGTCTGCCAACGGGAATGAAGGGCGCCTGGGCTCCCCCAACATGGTACTGGTAATGCGATTACTGAATAACAGACCCGACTTTCTTAGCGGTAATATCATTTTAGATTCCCCGGGGAATACAATGGGCCCAGCAGAATTGGATTACAGAAGCATCAAGGATGTAGTGCGTTGCACTTGGAGCCACGTGTCGGGGCACCGTGGAGTTCAGCGGCTCTTCAAATGCACTAAACAGAATGTATGAGTTTTCCCAGGGGTGCGGTGAACCCTCCGCAGGCTGTGGGCACAGGCGGCTGGGCAACTGGTAAGAGGGAAATCTAGGGACAGGAAGCGGGACAGGGATCTGTCTTAGAGCTTTGCAGAGAGAATGAAGGACACAGCTGGATTCCCCTAGAGTCAAGCTCCCGGCTAAAACCAGCGGAAACATCTAGAAAGTCGCGGAAGGTGTCATCCGTCAACAACCCAGTACGAGAACACATCTTGGGGCATACTCTCTTGGTGCCCAACTCAGCATCCCTGTAGCTTAGCATACAGTCAAGCAGAAAGGTCACCCTCAGAGACCCAGCTTTAGCAGGCTCACAGAGAAAGGTCAACTTGTCAGGTGGGGTTACTTTGCCCCCCCCACACACACCCCAGAATTCTCCAGATAGTGGATGCTCAGGAATCATGAGAAGGCATTTGGAAAGGGGGCGGGCACCACCTTCTCCAATCATCCACGTTTTAATACTTTTTCCTAGTCCCAGAACATGGCCTACTGTGGAAATACTCCAAAGCCCTCTTGGCTTGCTATATTTAGTCTTATTTTAACTTAGTCCTAGGTTAAGGTTCATGGGACCTGTGATGTGGGACAGAACCACAGGAAATACAGAACCACAAGGCTTTCATCTCTGAGCCCTCGGGACAGATGCTGGCCTGCAGGTGGAGCCACAGTGGCGGTCACCTGCAGCAGTGTGGCTTAAAGGCCACTGTGTGATTTAACATGACATCAAGGTGGTAACGCAAAAGTATTCTTCCCACCCCCGTGCTGAGGATGGAACCCAGGGCCTCCTGTACAGGAGGCGAGTCCCCCGCCGCTGGACGAACCTCAGCCCAGGAAGCCCCATGTGACCCAGGGACTCCCAGGACAGGACATCTGAGTTCCACTCACCCCCGCAGGAGCTTGAAGAGCATACAGCCCAGGGAGAACCAGTCAGCGCTGCTGTCGTAAGATGTTCCCTTCTGCAACACCTCGGGAGCCATGTACCCATGGGTGCCCCTGGGGAGGGAAGGGAGATGGTCACGGGAGTGTGCACGTTCTGGAATAAGGGGGAGGCCCCACAGAGAGTGGGCAGTGGCTGAGCACGGAGGAGAGAGCATGCACCAGGGCCTGAGCGCACGCCTTGTGCTGAGCGCCCCACAGAAGACAAATCATGAATTCACATCATTGAGTTCACACAGGAAGGGAAGAAGGGTGAGAGCATGGCGGAAGGGTCTGTCACCCCACTGGCCTCCAGGGTTGATTCAGCTGGTCTGGCTGGCTAGGTGGGTGTCTGTGAAGGCACAAGGGTACATACACTGTGCCCCAAGATGAGCCTGAGGGACCGAGGGTGGGGATTTTTTTACGACACCATCAAAAAGCGGCTTGGGAAAGCCTTCATCTGCAGCCTTTCTGTATCTCACTGGCTTCTGTCAACGAGAGGATGAAGAGGGGCTGGAGGAAAAGCAGCCATGGCCACGGCTCAGCCCCACGAGGCCCAAGAGTTGAATTGAACCAACACAGGGCAGGAGGTGGGATTCAAATCATGCCTTCCTTAGGGTAAGGGCTGCTGACCTGCTGACATACACTGAGGATCCACTCAGAAACCCCTGGTCACTAAGGATCATGGGTGATCACTGGCGCCCACGGAGGAGCTTGAAGGAGCCACATGATACGTGATATGGGTGGTGGTGGATAGGGGCAGGCCTGGCTTTCGCAAGGTGCCAGCATAAGATCAAGAGAGCCATGCCAGGAACAGAGGAGACCTCTGCCAGGGCTGCCAAAATACTTCCTCTAGGAAGACTGAACTCCAGGGAGAGAAGATCTACACTGCAGGCTAATGCAACACCAGGGACTGTTAAGGCAGGAACTAAGGACCCACCAGATGCACTGTGTGGACCAGAGCCGGAGCGGTGCTTACCGGTCACTCAAGGCCTGGAGAGAATGTTTCACTTTATTTAAATGGCACTGCTGGCCCAATGGCTGGGATGGCACCGGCTGAGGACTCCAGCCTTACGTTATCTTTCTCTTGTCGGGGTGAGAAAACGCCTGACGTAACAGCCTACCCGGAAGACTTATTCCATTTGTGTCATAGTTTGGAAAGTTTCAGTCCGTAGTCCTTGGCCCCATGGGTGGGAGCCTATGGTGAGGTAGAGCATGAAGGCAGGAACAGGTGGCAGAGACCACTCAGCTCACAGCTGGCAGGAAGCAGGAAGCAGGAAGCGCCACATTCCTGTGTTCTCTCTCTATCCTGCCCAGGTCCCTAGCATATGGATTGTGGCTACCATATTCAGAGTGACTCAGCTCCCCTAATTAACCCTCTGGAAACACCCTCGCAGACACACCTGCTGGGCTTTCCCAATATCAATACAGTTGTGGTGATGCTCAAATGTAACCATCACAAGGATGGCTGGTTTCTATCCTAACTTACCCCTAAGAATGCTTGTGGTGATAGATTGTGTACCCTAATAAAGCTTACCAGAGGATCAGAGGACAGAGCCAGCCACTAGATTAGACACAGAGGTCAGGCAGTGGTAGCACACACCCTTAATCCTATCACTCGGAGGCAGAGATCCAAGGCAGAGATCCGGGTCCCGATCTCTGAGAGTTCAAGGCCACACTGGGCTACATGAGAAACAGAGGCAGGCAGTGGTGGCACACACCTTTAATCCCAGCACTTGAGATCTCATGCCTTTGCTGGGAAGCACACAGGCCTTTAATCCCAGGAAGTTAATATGGCAGGGCAGAGAAAGGTATAGAAGGCCTGAGGAAACAGGAACTCACTCTCTTGAGGCTGAGGATTTTGTAGAGGTAAGAACTAGTGGCTGGCTGTTCTGCTTCTCCGATCTTTCAGCTTTCAGCCCGACATCTGGCTCTGAGTCTTTTTTATTAAAAGACCTTCTAAGATCCGGACAACAAATGCTGGGCATTGTGTGGACAGCAGCTTCTGACTGGCTGGGGGAGAGGGCCTTGTCTGGAAGCCCTTTGAGGTGACCGCTGGGTGCTCTCCACGACTGAACCACAGTCTGGGAGTGGAGGGACATCCTCCGGGAGAAATGAAACAAGCTGATGTAGACGACTCTGCAGGTGTTCTCTGGAGTGCACAGGAGCCGCCCAGGACCACCACTGCATACACTCTGCGCGTGTATCTGCGTAAGGTGGTGCCAGCATTTAAACCAGGAGCCCGCCCGACATCTCAGCCCAATCTCTTAGCCAGTGCTGTTTGAGATGGCCAGTGTCAACTGTCCACGTGGATCTGGAACACCTGGGAGGGATGGCTCACTCCTGGGCACACCTATGACTGAATTGATTAGGTTCATTGGGGGTGGGAAAACCCACGCTAAAAGTGGGCAGCACCATTCCCTACGCTTGGGTCCCGGGCTGCACAAAAAAAAACGATAAAGTGAGCTGAGGATGGGCTGTTCCTCTGACTGGATGTGATGTGCTCAGCTGCCTCAGGTCCCACAGCTAGGACGTCCCTGCCATGATGCTTTATAACCTGGGGTTACGAACCAAATAAGCCCTTCCTTACCTTGCTATTGTCAGGGTATTTTTTATCACAGCAATAGAAAAGGAAGCTAAGACACCATTCAAACTACAGTTCTTCCCAAGACAGGCAGAACAGTCCTCCATGTGGAGCTGATGCGGCTCTCAGGACCAAGACGGCCAGGCTGATGGGATAAACCATGCCAGCCCACAGAGCTAAGGTTCTGGGAGGATGAATTCTTACGAACGCTCCTATACTTGTTTAGTTACGACTCCGGTAAACTGAAGATGTGAGCACACCAGAGTGGGGTGGCATTAAAAATTCAAAAGCATCTCTTGAAAATGGCCGAGGAGCGGCCTGGGAGAAGTGTGGGTAGTCCGTACGCCAGCAGAACGTGGATGCTTCAGGGTCCCGGTCCGCCCTCCGAGCCAAGAGCAATCTACTTATAGAAACCGTGCAGTGTGCGACCCACATTTCAGCGCGGGACCGGCGCTTTCAAAGGCAGTTTTGGTTGAATGTAGGCCCTCATAGAGCACTGCAAATCCACCCCTGTGGTTCTGGTTACACAAAAGAAGAGCCTATCGTTCATTTTCTACTCAGGCACATGGGACGAGACTCGGGGTACTTATCTCCAGGACCACTCAGCAGAGAGGACACTTGCTCAGAGGGACAGTAAAATGCAACTGTAAAAGATTCGGTGCTAAGAGTGAGAAATTTTAGTATTTAGTGTCCGTGTGTGCGTGTGTATAGGGCCCATACTCAGGCCACGGCTCGAGTGTGGAGGTCACAGGACAACTTAAGGGAGTCAGTTCTCTCCTCCCATCATGGGGTTTCTGGGGATTGAACTCAGGGGTCACGCTATGCGGCAACAGCTTTATCTGCTGAGCCATTTACGGGCCCAGAAGGAGACAGTCTAGAAGGCAAAGTGGGGTTTGGGGGTGTGGCTCACTGGGACACTCTTCTCGCTGCTTCTCCGGAGCTGGGGCAAGGCTTTTACCTAGAGGTGGCCTTGGGCCAGGTCACCTGCACTTAGCGCTGGCACCACTAAATGCAGCCCTGAGTCCTCAGAGGCAGCTAAGGGCCTCAGGCTCAAGAGTCACTTCTCAGTGGCAACCAGCTCACCTCCCGAGTCTAAGGGCGTGACCCCTATTAGACGCTGGGACTGTAAGGAAGTAGATGGATGGTTCCCAGCGATTCCTGATTTCTGGAAGTCCAGGAGATGGAGATGAGAAGTCCGCCCTGAACCCGCCCTGGGGCATTCTGGGCAGCCGTCCCAGGCCTCTCTAGGGCATGGGCTCTGTAACATACTCTGGCAATGGGGGGTAAAAGAATTTATTAGCTCTACTTTACAGAGGAGGCTAAGGAGGTGAGCCGACTGGCCCAGAGTTTCACGGGCAGCGTGACCTCAGCTTCCTATGCACCAGCTGATTCCCAAGCAGGGTCAGGCCCCCAGCAGCCACGCCTTTCCCTGCAAACAGTGACAGGGAGCACTCCCGTCACATGGGGAGCACTCCCGTCACGTGGGGAGCACTCCCGTCACGCGGGGAGCACTCCCGTCACAGGGGAGCACTCCCGTCACGCGGGGAGCACTCCCACCACCGTGACACCGAGTACCACAGAGAAAATCCCAGCTGATGAGGGAGATGAGGGGCACCAGCACCCCAGTGCTGGTGCCTGAACCCAGGTGCCACGGTGCAGAAACGCAGCAAACGCAGCAGACAAGGTACTCACACGCTGGCGTGAGGCTTCTTTTTGGAGAAGTCACAGGCGAGGCCAAGATCGGATATCCTCACGTGCCCGTATTCATCCAGGAGGATGTTCGCAGGCTGAAAGAAAAAGAAGTTCAAGAGCCCCCAAGAGATCACCGGAGCTCCACGTGACCGCCACGGGGCGGCCCCTCTATCATCACTTCATCATGGCCGACATGATCTCTTTACAGTGCACTTCTCTGTCATCATCTCATCATGGCCGACATGACCTCACAGGGTGCATCCTCTGTCATCATCTCATCATGGCCGACATGACCTCACAGGGTGCATCCTCTGTCATCATCTCATCATGGCCGACATGACCTCACAGGGTGCATCCTATGTCATCATCTCATCATGGCTGACATGACCTCACATCCTATGTCATCATCTCATCATGGCCGACATGACCTCACAGGGTGCATCCTATGTCATCATCTCATCATGGCCGACATGACCTCACAGGGTGCATCCTTGTCATCTCATCTGCTGACCTCACAGGGTGCCTATTCATCTCTCATGCTGCATACTCATCTATGTCATCTCATCATGGCCGACATGACCTCACAGGGTGCATCCTCTGTCTCATCTCATCATGGCTGACATGACCTTACATCCTATGTCATCACTGGGAACTGTGTTCTCAAATCAAGGCTGCAGGACAATGAACGCACCACCGCTCTGCTGACTTCAGTGGGAAGGGGCTGTGGGAGAGGCAAAGGGCCCCTCCAACCAGAGAGTGACACCCAAGGTTGGGGCGGGCAGGAAGGTCCCCACCACGGAATTGAAAGCATGTCCTCCCCATCACTTCAAGAGCTTCAGTGTAGCCCGTATGAGCATCCTAGCCATGGGGAGCAGGGCCACCATCCGTGGACCATACAGACAGGAAGGCATCTTGCAGAGATGTGTAACTGCTGACCCGAGGGCAGGAAGCATCCCAAAGCACCGTGACAGTTCTGATGAACGGCCGTCACTGACGAAGGCCCTACCAAATGGCCCTGACTCTCATGTGACTGGGACGTTTCCATCCAGATTAGATTTGGACAGAGCAGTCACAGAAGCAAAGACCTCCCCCTCAACGCACCCAACTACAGTCACCTCAGGAATATTGTTCTGCCCTGAAGCACCTATTGTTTTGCCTAAAATAAGAATAATGGCAAGCTCTTACCGCACTGAAACATGAATAGTCATGAGTGACTAGGATTAAACAAGAACATCATTGCCTACTAAACAGCTTAGGAAACAAAAGCAGCAGAGAGATGGGTGAAAGCCCTTCGTGGGTTTAAGACACAAGGGCCGCAGCCCCACGAGCTGTCAGCGTGTATCTGGTTCCTCATAAAATTCATGAACAACTACCACGCCATGAGCCCACCAGCATCTGGTTATTTCTAGCTCAATAAAAAAAATTATCTTTTCTTCTGTATGCACATAAAAGCTAAGAGAGTAATTCTTTAACCCAAAGAACACTTTTGATTTTACAGTATTCTGGAGGAAAAAAATGTGTGTGTGTGTGTGTGTGTGTGTGTGTGTGTGTGTGTGTGTGTGCGTGCGCGCGTGCGCGCTCGCTCAAAACCAAAATATAGCATTTTTGCTTCCTAGATCAATCATTAGCAGGACGGGTTGGCACGTCCGTATCCCGGCCACTCGGACGAGAAGAGAGTTCCATGCTGCCCTGGGTTACACAGGGAGGCGCCTGCCTCAAACAAGCAACAGGATGTCCCACTCACAGAGCCTAGAGGAGAGGTACAGGACTTCATCCCAGACCACCGCGTGCTCAGATCATTCCAGACGGAAGTGCGAGGCAAACACTTTCTCTCGGCTTTTCCTTATCCTGTCAGTGAACTGTCAGCCCTACCGATTTACCTCTCCTCGCTACCTACACACCGCACACGTGTCTATAGTCTGTTAGGGTCTCCGTCCTTAATGATTTTGTTTGTTTGGTTGGTTTTGTCAGCTTGACACAAGCCAGAGTCATCTGAGAAGGGAGAACAATCGTCAAGAAAAATGCCTTCGTAAGATCAGGCTGTGGTCAAGTCTGTAGGGCCTTAATCAGTGATCGAAGGGGTAGGGCCCAGCCCACGGTGGGTGGGGCCATCCACAGGCTGGTGGTCCTGGGTTCTATAAGAAAGCAGGCTGAGCAAGCCATGGGGAACAAGCCAGTGAACAGCACCCTCCATGGCCTCTGCGTCAGCTCCTGCCTCCAGGTTCCTGCCCTGCTTGAGTTCCTGTCCTGACTTCCCTGCATGATGGATGACAAACTATAAAATGAAATAAAACCCTTTCCTCCCTGCGCTGGTGTTGGTCATGGTGGTTTACCACAGAAATAGAATCCCTAGCTACGGCCATCCCTTTTGTCTTCTTCTCTGTCTGCATCACACACAGATGGTGTCACCATGGACACACCCACCATCCCTCCTGCATGGAGACCCCAGCACCAAGCCCAGCTCCAGGGCAAGAAGCCACAGCTCAGTTTCATTGCCAGTCAGCCCAGCGAGGAGTTTCCGGGAAGTTCTAGGGGCCGAACTGCAATCCACAACCCACCCCTCTCCCATCCAACCGGCTTTGTCCCACGGGAGTCGGGACTCCATCATCCCTTATCTTGGCACACGGTTCATCTTTATCCCTCTCAAACCCTGACCAACCAGCAGGGCAAGAGCAGTTCCTTGGTGAGCGTCAACTGAACCACGATAATATATAAAAGAGAAAGGTCCTGAATATGCTGACCAGCATCTTCTTTGTTGTGTAACTCCTGGACCTCGTAGGAAAGCTTCTTCTCCCAGCGCCTTAGCAGGCACTGAGGCGGTCGTGACAACAGGGACCGGCCGCAGGTACCACCCCTGCTGTGGTCACACAGTGGGCCGAGAGAGGACCAGGAGGAAAGGGACAGGGCCTTAGGGCAGGGAAGGGGGACCCCAGGGGGCCTTGGGCACCACCTGACCCTCCTCACCTTCAGGTCTCTGTAGACGACGAAACGATTATGCATGTGCTCGAGACCCAGGATGATCTCGCTGGCGTAAAAGCGCATCTCCTTCTCAGAAAACACCCCGTGCTGGGAGAGGTGGTAGTGCATGTCGCCCCCTGCAACCGGAGACCCAGGGGCAGCAGGTCACAGAGTATCCACTGGGAGTAGACAGGGTCACCCTAAATAAGGGTGCTGGAGGAAAGGGGAATGACCCTTCCTTTTTGGACTTGGCATGTGTCTTTGAGTCCTGTAACTCGGCCAAAGGTGCCGGTCATTACAGAGACGACTTCAAGGGGATGGTGGGTGAGACCGTGTCTCATGGATGAGACAGAGCCACCATCTGGGGCTTGGTGGCTCTGCTGCCAGTTACATGGGTCCAGCTGAACCACTGATGATTTAAACCTGCCCAGTAACTGAACTCATCTATATAGTGTTCCGGAGCAGTGACCGCCTCGATAGTCCACAGTTAAAAATAAAACGAAACAAACAAAAAACAAAAAACAACGAAACCAGAGAAACTTTAAACATTGGCCCCGTGGAGGGAGATTTGATGCTGTCGAAACAGTGAAGTATAATGGATGAAACCCAGGTGAAGGTATCCAAGCACCTTCATAAAATAGTCACCCTGGCTGTGAGCTCAGAATTGTTCAAAATACAATGTTGGGAAAAGGAAATGGCTATTGGCTTTGAGGACAGTCCATAGGGCCCAGGGCAGGGAGGAGGTGTATGATAAAGTCTGGCATGTGTCTGACTTTGCTGCCCTGGACTCCACACACCTCTTCCCTCCTTGGGCACACACTGAGACATTAAAGAAAAGGCTCCAAGCTCTCTCCAGGGGGCCAGCTCAGCCTCCACCAGCCTGGCCCTGGCAGGGAAGGGGCCACTCTGCCCTCAGCCCTCTGCCCATCCACACACAGGATCTGCAGGGCATGCGCTGCTGGCTTTGGCATCTTTGACTCACGACTGATCTTTTGTCCTTCCTATTTTGGGGGTAGATCTGAGCTCAAATCAAACACTCGAAACATAATAAAACTTCAAGTGAACCAAAAAAAAAAAAAAAGTGCATCTGAATGGCTGAATGGTTCATCTTTTATTTCAGCGTTTCCTAAAAATACTCCAAGTGCTCCAATATCACATTCTCACGCTGAAAGCACTTTTTCCAGCTGAACATTTTGTGTCTGTGCATTTTTGGGGTGGCTGTTCATGGTTTCAAAGATGAATACAGAGTCCTGAGGACTTGGGAGGCGCAGAAGACCAAGGCGGAACGCACACAAACCGGCCCTTGAAAAGCCAGCTTCTCAACGCATGTCTATCTTTGGCCTATGATCTTGGGGGATATTTCATTCCTAAGAGTTGAGACCAGCAAACAAGCTAATTAAAGGCTGAGGCCAGCTGCAGTCCAGAAGGTAAAACTTCAAGGCCAGTCTTTGTTTTGTGAGACGTTTCTAGACCCAGCTTCCCAGGGAGAGAGTGGCAGACTGAGAGAAAAATCACGGCCAGTGTCGCAAGACTGTCGCAAGACCCAAGGGCAAAGATGCCCTCCAACTACAAAGAGACTCCAATTATGGGAGAGATTCACAGAGCCCCAGCATGCCTGGGTGCCACCAGCTCAGAATGAACACCACGCAGGGCTCTCCATGGCAGCCAGACACCTGGGGCTTGCTTACCGTTCATCAGGTCCAGGATGAAGCAGAGTTTGTCCGGTGTGTGGAAGGCGTAGGTCATGCAGACAATGAAGGGACAGTCCTAGAGTGGATGAACACAAGCCTGTGAGAAGCTGCCCCAGAAAGCACGTCCCCCACCCAACACCCCACTGCGGACTCCTGCTGAGCCTTCTCTTGGCACTGAGTGTGACACACACAGGTCACTTCAGAAGCCACGGAGCAGCAGATCCCGTGGATGACAAAGACACAGAGACACGGGCCACCGCTGGAGCAGCTGGACTTGAAGCGTTCCCTCACCCTGATTCAGCCTGGCATTGCTCTGATCACAGCCCCTTCAAAAGACCAAAGCCTCCACGGATGCCGGTGCCCCTCTGCTGGTCAAGGTTTGGGTCCTGGCCAGTCAACTATGTATTTGAATCTCTGCTTTGGACTCAGAAGAACCGAATGAGAGAGGGTGGTTAACGTCTGTGTTATCAGAATGAAATTCACCTCTGAAGGTGGAAAATAGGCTGTCGAGTAACTGACAGAAACACTCAACAGCAAACGGGTGTCTGTGTCCCTTGGATCCGCTATGGACTCCACAGAAGCCTCACAGAACTGAATGCTGACAGGCGGGGTAATGGGCAGGACCACAGACAGTCAAAAAAGCACAGACACGCTTTACGGAGACACAAGCGAGGAAGTCACAGGCGGATGTGATGACGTCTTATGGGGCTCGGTGGGAACACTGGTGCTGCAGAGCGTGAGGACCTGCGTCCAGACGCCCCACACACGCTGAGCACACGCTGGAATGCTGGCACTGGGGAGGCAGAGAGAGGGATCCCTGGAGCTCGCCGGCTGTCCGCCTAGCCAAGTCAGTGAGCTCCAGGTTCAGGGTGAGACCCTGTCTCAAAACACAGGGTGCAGAGTGACAGAGGGAGCCTGCATCTACTCTGGCCTCCACAGGCACACACGTGGACAAGCATCCCCACACTCGTACACACACACACACACACACACACCACACACACACACACACAGATGCACATACGCATGTATGCATGGAAAAACACATACAAATACAAACACACACACATAAGTATACACAAATACACAAGTGCATATCATTCATACACACATACACACAGGTGCATACATATACATGCATATACACAGTTATACACACACACACACACACACACACACACACACACACCACACAAAGTACTGCCTATAAGGTAAATGTGGTTCAGACAGCATGGCCTAAGCTCAAGCCCAAACAGTACAGCCAAGGAGGAACCCTCCAATGGGCACACATGAAGATGGTCTCTTGTGTGCAATAAATGTGACATAAAGGGCCACAGACAGGTTCAGTGTTTTCTATCTGTGTTGAACAGCTGAGCATCTACACAACAAAGCTCAAGCGTGGCCTAAGCTCACACTCTGCACGAACACCACCATTTAGACGTCTTGGTGACCAGCTGTGACCAGCTGTCTGGAGCTGTTACCGGGGTTGCATATCACCTGCCGACCCCATGACCTGGCAACTCCACACCAGGTAGACAGTCGGGGCCCATCTGTGCCGTGGGTGCAGGAGAACCTCCTGGAACTTCCTCACAGCTCTGCTTGGAATGGCCTAGCCCAGGAAGGCCTCAGAGAAGAGTCGGGGAGAAGGCACCCTGCTACCACACAAGTTCCTGGAGCTAAACAGTCTCGCTCAGGCTCCCAGACCATGCCCAGTGTCTCCATCTAATCTCTGTGTCTTGTCCTTCCATCTAGAAATGGAAGAACCATTCTTGGCTCACGGGCGGTCTAGAAGACAACCTCAAGCTGGATTTGGTCCTGGAGCCACACAGCTCTTGCCAACCCTGCCGTCCAGCTACACATCAAGCCACTGCCATGTGCAGCAACACGGGCCACCTCAGGCTCCCAGGGAGAGAGAAGCAGAGCCGGCTTCTCTGAGTACAGGTCAGGCTAACAGCAGAGCTAGCCACCTTGTGGAAGCTCAGGAGAGGAATGGCCCGGGCAGGGAGCTGGTGTCCCAAGCCTTGGGTGACTTCAGGACTTCTGACGAACCTATATCTCCTGATGATCACTCCTGAGATCTCCGCTGGACTCAACCACAGGGCTCACCAGTCCAGGTTCTTCACACATCCTCACTGTTGTTTATGTTGTGGAATACTTGTTTAACTATGCAAAGATGTGCTGCATTTGTTTATGTTGTGAATATTTACTATGCAATGTGTTGCATTTGTTTAACCATGTAAAAATGTGTTGCATTTGTTTAACTATGCAAAGATGTGTTGCATTTGTTTATGTTGTGGAATATTTAACTGTGCAAAGATGTGTTGCATTTGTTTAACTATGTAAAGATGTGTTGCTGTTTTACCTTGCCTGCCCAAGGTACCTAAGTAGTCTGATAAAAAGTTGAACAGCCAATAGCAAGGGAGGAGGTATAGGTGGGACTTCTGGGCAGGGAGAGTAAGTAGGAGGAGGAATTTAGGCTGGAAAGGAGAAAGAAAAAGAGATGCCAGGGATATGCCAGGGGATAGCCAGCCAGACACAGAGGAAGCAGGAAAGTAGAACATGCAGAATGAAAGAACAGTAAGAAGGCCTGAGGCAAAATGTAGATGAATAGAAACAGATTAAATTATATTAAAATAGCTAGTGGGACAAGCCTAAACTAAAGCCAAGAATTCGTAATTAATAATAAGTCTCTGTGTCCTTATTTGGGAGCTGGTTGATGGCCCAAAGAAAATTCCAACTACACCTCACCACTAAAAGGTCTCAACAACAACTTGGCCTATCCATACAATATAGACTTTCTCTACACTATGAATTATTAAAATCCAAAAAAAGATGTTGAGGTTTCCACAGTACAACTTCTTTAAGACCTTGGTGTTAGGGAGACACTAGTCTGGAAGGCTCTTGCCACGCAAGAAAGAGGGCCTGAGTTTGATCCCCAGAACCCACATTAAAGAGCTTGCAATCCCAATACCATGGAGGAGGAGAGAGGTACAAACTTGGACTCATTTCCATAAGTTCTAGAGAAAACCGGGTCAAGATGAACAAGCTTCCTCTTTGGTTCTCTGTTGAGATGGTGAATTTACTGATGCCAAAGGTTATGTCCCCTCAAGTACAAGAAGCACAGATCTATCCTCCTGTGAGCCAGCGGCCTTCTGGGGCCCTGTCTTAGGGTTCCTCTCGCTGTGATGAAACACCATGACCAAAACTTAGTTGGGGAGGAAAGGGTTTATTTGATTTACATATCCACTGAGGGAATCCAAGACAGGAACAGAACTGGAACCTGGAGGCAGGAGCTGATGCAGAGGCCATGGAGGGGTGCTGCTTACTGCCTGCTCTCCATGACTTGCTCAGCCTGCTTTCTTATAGAACCCAGGACCACCAGCCCAGGGATGGCACCACTCACCATGGGCTGGGCCCTCCCCCATCAACACTAATTGAGAAAATGTCTTACAGGCTTGCCTACAGCCAGATCTTATGGAGGCACTTTCTCGATTGAAGTTCCCTCCTCTCCAGTGACTCCAGCTTGTGTCAAGTTGACACAAAACCAGCCAGCACAGGCCCTGCATGCTTCTCCAGATCTCCTCATGACCTTCTGGGGACATCATCTTATCCTGCTTCCCAGTTCCCTCTTCATCGTCCGGAGACTCCCCGAACAATTTCCCTGTGATCTAATGGGCAGCTCAGTGGAATAGAGAAGTGGGTAGACCCAAAACTCAGTAAGGCCAGGGTCTTTCCCAGCTGTGGTAGGGAACTGTACCCAGGACACCAGAGGACCTTATAGGGGAGAGTCTGGGACACCACAGCTTGTAGTCCTTCTAACGACAGCCCTGAGAAACCTGCAAAAAGGCTGGCTGTGTCTCCCTGAGAGAGAGAGAGAGAGAGTCTTTAGTAAGATAATGAATGAGTTTTAGACTTAGAATCAGAGATTCTAAAAAAAAATTAAAAAAAAAAAAAACCAAAAACCAGCAGGTCTCACTTCCTTCATTCAAAGACCAGAAAGTCAAGTCCATTGAATAGGGAACTGCTTGCCTAAGGCCACAAAGAAATGGGTAGCCAGCCACGATGGAAGCCCCGCATCCCCTGGTCCCCTGAGCATCCTCATAGCTCCCTATAAGGTGGTTTCACCCAGCACCAGCTACAGGCTCCCCTCCACCCAGTTCCAGCCGGGTGGATCTACACTGTCTTTTTTTAACCAGTCCCAGCCATGACCATCAAGTTCTGAACACACAAGCCATTCAGGTTTGGGTCTTTCAAATCCTTTAGGCAAGCCTGGTTTCTCATGGCCTAGGACCACATCCCTGTGATGATCTCTGCTTGCCTCCATGCTCATGCCTGGGAAAACCCAAAGCTACTTCACCTGGCCTGGCCACACCCACCACCAGAGCTTTCTCCAGTCTCTGCTGGAGGGGGGAGGGGAGGTCAAGCGCCTAACAGCAACAGGTGACTATGGCGAACTCAGACATGCCCTCATTGGGCATCTGACCAAACTTACATGAGACTGTACAGACACCTGTGGCCAGCCCCTCCCCCGCCACACCTGAGAAACCCCCCAGACATTACATTAGCTCAGTTGCTCCCCCCAGGGTAAGTGGTGACAGTTTTCATGGCTTTAGTTCAAGTTTTTTCCCATAGTGCTTATCACTGCTCAGTTATGAAGCAGACCAAAGGCGGTAGCGTAACGGAAATGGGGGGATGCTGGGTACTGCCTCAGCACCCGCTGCCTGCAAGTGTCCTCTATCCAAGGGCCAGGCGGACGCCAGGAGGAGTGTCACATGTATCCAGGATATGCAGGACCAGATGCTGACCATCCCGAGCCACTTTACTACAGCTCTCCAGGCTGGTGCCCTTGCGCCCGCATTAACAAAACGGCCTCAGGATCGATATCTGAACACGACTTGGGTTCTCTTCAGTTAGCTCAAGCTAGTGGCCCAATGTGACATCATTTTCAAATTTATCCTCTTCACAGACCAAAGATCACTCATATACCCTTGTCTGAAAAAAGAAAATACTAAAAAAAAAAAAAAAAAAAAAAAAAAAAAAACAAGCAAAATGGCTTTTGTATATTTCCAACATAAATAAATAAATAAATAAATAAATAAATAAATAAATAAATAAATAAAAATACATTCTCTGTGTGACTTCTTGAAAACCAACAGGGCTCTGAAATAATTCATTTAAAAAATGAGGCTCAATGTCCAGAGTTGGAAGGCAGGGGTGCATAACGCGGGGTTATTTACAGCCCCATTTACAGTTCACCTAAATGACACGGTTATTTTGCTTCGGTTGCAAACATTCCTTCTAGAGGCTCTGAAAAGAAGTGCTTAGAATCATTATCAGCCGCAACTCAATAAAAGCTGGTTGTAAAAAAAAAAAAAACCACTCTGCTTCCAAAGGGATGATCCGCAAGTGAGCTTGGGTCCTTGCGGCCAAGACCTGGAAGGGGCGGGTCCGTCCTGCGCCTCCGCAGCCCTCTCACCAGCTGAAGGGGGTTCTTGGACTAGCCATTAAGGTCTGGTGCTTTCAAATCCTGTAGGCAGGGGGGATTGTCAGACGGGCGCCACACATGGCTGGAGGTGACAATTAGAAATCGCCCACCTATGGCCTGGACAGCGACAGTCAGACGCCCTCCGATTATGACAGGGATACTGCACCAGGGAACAGCGCCATCCTAAGCCCTTGGTCCCAAGCCCCTGCCCTGCTCAGAGTGCTGGCCCATAGCCTTCCGGTGTCCGCATGCCCGCATAGATTTTTACAAGGGAAGCTGTCTTGGTTGGATCTCTGGGGTTTGGGTGGGTGGTGGTGGTGGTGGTGGTGGTGGTGGTGGTGGTGTGGGGTGGGGGTGGTGGGGGGGGGGGGGGGGGGGGGGGGGGGGGGGGGGGGGGGGTGGTGGTGTGTGGTGGGTGGTGTGGTGGTGGTGGTGGTGGTGGTGGTACAGTGATTGAACCCAGGGCTCATGCCTGCCTACCAGGTGCTCATTCCCACGTCCACGCCAGACAGATAAGTCAGAGTGGAAGTCCGCCCTCTGCCTGGCTCATGACGGGCAGGGGGCAGCCTTTCTGCCTCTGGTGAGCTTTCCATCGCGTAGGCAATTTTTAAAGTTACATTCAAATGTTCTTCTCAACATGAGGTCCACTCTCTGGCACTACACTCTGCAAAGAAGCCAGGGGGAGGGAAGGAAGCTCGGAGGGAGGGGCTGGGTGTGCGGAACAAGGGGCTGCGCTGGCCTCCCGCTCCACCACCCGCCGCCCAGCACGGCCCTCTCTGTGTCACGCCCTCACCCACCCTAGTCCAACCTGCTTTGCCGTCAGCTGGG
This sequence comes from Peromyscus leucopus, assembly GCF_004664715.2. Taxonomy (NCBI): domain Eukaryota; kingdom Metazoa; phylum Chordata; class Mammalia; order Rodentia; family Cricetidae; genus Peromyscus; species Peromyscus leucopus. The sequence goes on from NC_051082.1 coordinate 3,357,689, forward strand.
ACAAAGTCAACCACCAAGAGTTCAGAAGCCCGGAGTGAGGGTGGGGCGCTGGGGGGGGGCCCAGCCACTCACCCCAGTGCTGACGAGGGACAGCATGATCCTTTCGTTCAGGGCCAGCGTCTCTCCCTGCTTCATCTTCACCCTCTTCTTGTCTAAGCATTTCATGGCGTACCTGAGAACACGGTGAAGGGTGAGGGTGCAGTCTAGGCCGGGAACCCACGCCAGGCTACACGAACTGCTGGGGTATTTCTACCGCATTGAAAGAAAGCAAGGCAACCCCTGGGCGCCCGGCAGGGAATCTCCACTTTCCCGGCACTATGGGAAGAAAGCAATCAGGCAATACTAGAGGGATTTCTCTCCTCGCTTGAGTAGAGATGCTGCTTAGATAACGTATGGAGCAGAAACAAACAAATAAATAAATATGTAACGTGTGCTCCTGCCCCGGACCTTCTGAGGGGGGTGGCGGGGCAGGGGAATGTGTGGATCAGATTTAGCTCTATGAGCTCTTCACTGTAGGACCCTGACTGGATTCTCTCACCCTCGCCCATGTCCTGTGGTCTTTCACGTCTGTGGCTAATTAGCCCAGGGGGCGCTGACACTTAAAATTTGCAAGAACCATCACAGACGGAGAAAGCGGGAAGACGCTTTCAGTAGAACAGCGGGAAACAGAAAGAGAATTCTAAAGTCTGTGTGACTGGCACAGGTGCTTCACCCCCTTACCCCAGGCTTGTTGGGGAATGCCTTGAGGCAGAGGCAGGCAGGTCTCTGAGAGCTTGAGGCCAGCCTGGTCTACGCGGTGAGTTCCAGGCCAGCCAGGGCTACACAGTGAGACCCTGTCACACGACCTAAGGGAAAGCAGACCTGTGCTCAAGTTTAGTGTTCCCTCTGCTTGCACAGACGTTCTTATAACTGTGCAGGTAGCAATTCCAGGATGGCTCCCTGGCGTGGGAGCTCCAGATGCAGCTCCTGTTGGCTTCACAGCAGCCCTAAGAAGTGGAGGGCCGGGCTTACTGTCCAAATTCAAGCATCGATTTCTTTCTGGGGGACCGAGGCCTCCATAAAGCACTCTTAACGGTCCTGGTGAGACAAGACAGAGGCTCACATTTTCCCGGTGTCTGCTTTCCTGCATCCGTAAACTTCCCCAAACCCTCCTCGGCCGATAATCCTGTGCACGCTGAAGTCGTTCATGGTCAGCTGTGGAAGCATAAGACAAAATGAAGACACAAAATCACATGACGTCGTGTCGGGGCAAGGTGCAGACAGCCTGGTGTCACCTTCCCCTTCCAGGACAGATTGCTTAAGCTGAAAGATGAGCCCCACAGGATGGTGTAACGAGGACCCGCCTTCTCCCCCCTCCCCACCCCCAGCCACCATGACACACAGGCTCAACATGGAGACAGGTGTGGGGCTGCAGTGTGGGAGGGACGGTCCCTCCACTCTTGAAAACCTTGGGGGTTCTGCAAGCCGTGACCCTAACTCGTTCAGGCCAAGCGAGTGTAGCATTCCTAGACAAAATGAAAAGTGATCTCAGGCACCAGGCAGCCTAGAGTTTGGGGACAATCAGACGGTTCCAGGCACTGTTAAGACAAGAGTCCGTGTCCAGAGCAGCTGTTTCAGGCCAAACGTCCTCCTGACTGGAAATGCTGAGAGGCCGGCTGTGGGAAGCAGGCGTCCTCAGATGAGCATAACAGAGAGCCATGGGAAGAGACTTCATTTACACATGTGCTCTCTCCATCAACAGAGCTCAGGGGCCAGGAAAGAAAGAGGTGTGTGTGTCTGCGTGTGTGTGTGTGTGTGTGTGTGTGTGTGTGTGTGTGTGTGTGTGTCTGTGTGTGTATCTGTGTATATATGTGTGTCTGTGTGTGTATATCTGTATATACATGTGTATAGATGTGCGTCTGTGTGTCTGTGTGTGTATGCCTGTGTCTGTCTATGTGTGAATATATGTGTGTGTATCTGTGTAGATATGTGTTTATGTGTCTATGTATATATGCATGTGTGTGTCCATGTCTGTGTCTTTGTGTGTATGCCTGTGTATATCTGTGTGTGTATCTGTGTATATATGTGTGTCTATGTGTGAATCTGTGTAGATATGTGTTTATGTGTGTGTCTATGTATATATGCATGTGTGTGTCTATGTCTGTATCTGTGTGTGCATGCCTGTGTATATCTGTGTGTGTGTTCTCTGTGTGTGTGTGTGCACGCGCGTGTGCATGTGTATATCTCTCTGTGTGTGTGTGTGTGTGTGTGTGTGTGTGTTTGTCTCTCTCTGTGTGTGTTACAACCCCTTTCTTTTACATCATCCTGGACACATGGTGCAAACAGCAGGTTTTATGAACCCCTCTTCCAACAAAACTGCTTTAGGTTCAAATCTCTCTTTAAAAACAAAACCACAATTGATTCTTTTGTCCAATCAAAACCCTGCGTTTCCAGAAGATCCATGTGAGGAGGAGAGGGGGCAGACAGAACTGTACAGCCAAACATCCTTTCCTGGAGTGATTGACACTTCCGTCTAGGGAATGGCGAGATACATAATAACACACACAGAGGCGGTCTACGTCCAAGGGTCACTGTGTTCAGTTTTCCTGCTTTTTGGTATGTGTTTGTGTGTGTGTATGTGTAAGAGAGACAGACAGAGACACAAAGAGACAGACAGGCAGACAGACAGACAGACAGACAGACAGACAGACAGAGAAATTTGTCCCTCATGCTGAGGCCTGAACCCTTACTGGGCCAGTGTCCTACCATTGAGCTAAATACCCCAACCCTGACTTCTGCCCATTTCAAAATAAGGAAAAGGTTATATAAAAAAAAAAAAAAAAAAACAAAACTTTATTCTAGCAAAAGATTCTGCTCCTTTTATTACATCCTACAGTAAGACCGGGGAAGGGAATGTCACAATGTGGCAAGAGCCCGGGCTGCACAGACGTTATATTAAGTGGAAGGCTCGCGTTGACACTGTTGTTTTGGGGGTCAATCAATTCCAGCTTAAAATAGCCCTTCTTACGCTTGTAAACTCATTCTCCCACAAACATGAGAAAAGAAAGTTAAGGTCCCGACGGCTTATCCGTGAGCACGGAGTCCGCCTTTCAGTGCACGGAGTTGTACGCGGACATCTGTGCTGAAAACCCTTGGGAAGAACGTTCCAGAACAAAGCACTTTCTCATGACATTAGGGCAGAGGAAGTTTTTATTTTGAAAAAAAAAAAAAAGGTACTCACATGAATATTTAATTCCACATTCTTCCACTGACAGAACCTGGTGAATTTATCACTAAAAGAGAATATAAGTAATTAGTTAAGAGTTATGGAACACTTAATGGAGTTCTAGAAGAGCCTCATGGGACGGGCTGGAATCTAACTCCTGTGTTGCCTCTCACACAAGGAAAACATTCTCTAGCACCACACCTGACATGCCTTGCACACCGCAGGAAGATCTTGGAAGAGGGGCAGAAAGATTGTAAGAGCCGGAGGGCCGGGACCTACAACAGAGGAGCTGCCCCAACGAGACCAGCACAGGGACAATACCAGTTGACCTGCTAACAGGGACAGGAGATACCGCACACGGTCCCACCCCTACAGGAAAATCAGTCTCCTCCCAGGACGAGCACCCACATCGCTTGTCCAGCCCCCAAGTGGTCAGCCCTGCACACATGCACACGTGAGCAAAGTTAAGTGGACTCAGGTGACTTACTTGTGTGACTACATGTACACATGCACATATATGTCTGCAGCAAAGAGCAGCTATAGACAAGACCACGGACTTAGAAACACAGGAGGAGTTGGAGTGGGGGAGGGGGGAAGAGTCATGACATACGACCTCAAGAAAATATATTAAAACAATTTTTTTTTCACCCAGCATTCATGGATCCATTTTGCTGTTTAAATGAAAGACTCGGTGTCTCTCCTCAGCTGTCACATGCCACGTGTATAATTTGATAGTGTATTGATGCAAACTAATGCACCCAAGTTACCGCTTCGAGATCAGTGTGAGTCACGACTGACTTTCTATGTCTCTCTTTCCACATGAGGCCTCTGAGACCCTGGCTTCTTTTGTACACGAGGGGCATTTCAATGTGGAGGAGTCTCACTTCGTGGGTTTGGTAGCTACAGATTATAGATTATAGACAGATTATAGATTCTCAAATAGCTACTATGTTAGATCCTCTGCTCTAAAAGACCAAAAAGACAAGGACAAGTGTGGGCTGGAGAGATGGCTCAGAGGTTAAGAGCACTGGCTGCTCTTCCAGAGGTCCTGAGTTCAATTCCCAGCAACCACATGGGTGGCTCACAACCATCTGCAATGAGATCTGGTGCCCTCTTCTGGCGTGCAGGCATACATGCAGGCAGAACACTGTATACATAATAAATAGATAAATCTTAAAAAAAGAAAGAAAAGACAAGGACAAGCAGTGCTCACAAACGATTCTGAGAGTACCACACAGAGCCCGTGTTTGCCCCATGCCCAATCCACACGGCTCATTGATCCCTTTCCGCGGCCCTGTGAACCGGGACATCCTGACCCCACTTTACGGCAGCCAATACCAAGGCCAACAAATGGTGCTGGGCAAAGGTCACACGTGGGTGACCTACAGGCTCCTGACTTCTCAAAGACCCAGGGGTGCAGCAGAGAGCCCCTCACACTGACACTCCAGATACCTTCCCCCCAACTGCCTGCCAGGCAGGAGAGAAATGTCCGCCCTCCGTCTTCTTAATGCAGGCGTTATCATGTCTGCTTGTTCACCGGTGAGCAGGATTTCATGTGGTGCTGTTATAAAAGGTTCAGAAGAAATATAGGGTGTGGGCTTGGGCAGTGTAGCGTGGAGGGAGAATGTCTACTGAACAGGGATGGGGCCCTGGACTCAATGCCTAGAGCCAGGGAAAGGAGAGAGGGGGAGAAAGAAAAGGATCAGAGAGAGAAGGGAACGGAGGGGTGATGAGGACCTGAGGGCTGCATCTCACCCAGTCCCTGAATGGTTCTTCCCAAAGACACAGAGCTCAAGGCTCTCCGAATAAAGCAGGGAAGAGGAAGGGAAGAAGGGGTTCTTGTGATGTCACAGGTACCAGCATCCTCAGGGAAAGCTTAAGATGCCAACTGCCACAGCCCCCCGGGATGATCACTACACTGGCCCTAAATAAAAGACTTCCGATGACAACCACCCAAATCCTTGTGGTCTTCGCAAACACACAGCATCTTTCCTCATGAACCTAAAATGGCCTTCAGAGTCTCTCTTGCTGGCCCTCCTAACCTCTCTCCCAGGCTAAGTTTAAAATCACGTTTCGGACGTGCATTGGTTCATGCAGAAGCATCAGCCTCTCCGAACCAACCCTTCCGTCTCAGAGTCTGGGTTTGACAGGATCTGACACATTTGCGATCGGCCTTAGAGTGCTGGCCAGCTCAGGAGGAGGAATAATAACCAGTACCCTTTGTCTGCGAAGCATTTACTTGCTGTGACAAGTTCCTCTTCAGGAGGCACAGATGTCCCCTGGGTGGGTAGCAGGGTGTCTGCCGCAGGGTGACATGGGCACAGTTCCTCATTAACACCTGGGGCAGGGTGCAAATCTCTAGGGACAGGGGAGCCTTTGGCAGCCAGAGCCGAAGGACTTCAGGAGGCCGGAGGGTAAAGAGGGTGAAACCTGGATGTGGGAGGGGCTCGGGCGACGCCATTGCCTGCTCTTCTGCTCGGCACAAGAGGTTCATTGAGTCAGCTGGGCTCCCGGCCTCCTCCCCACCCCCCTCCCCCGGCTTCATCGTTCCCGCTCCCTGGAAGCAGCAGCCGAGAGCCACGGCCACACTGCTGAGGTTTCTCCCTCTTCCAGACAGATGGCAGAGCTCACAGGAAATCCCATCTAGCCCACCCACCCGCCTGCCCGTCGCTGGGGATGATCAACGCCCGCGCTTTCCAAACCCAAACTCCACGCTCACAACGAGGCGATGATTTTCCCTGGCATTCCGACGATGAGGGATCACCAACTCTTGGGGGGGAGGAAGAGAAGGGGCCCAAGGCCTGGAGCAAGGGGAACCCCCATCACACAAGAGCAAGATTGAGAAATCAAGGCTGAAGCTCAGCTCTGAGTCTGTGCTCCTCTCTGGCTTCACTGAGCCCCTTTCTAGAAGTTTCTGCTAGTCCCAGGACCAGAGGCCTGCGAGCATACAAATGAATGTCAGTTCCCCCAAGATACTGAGCACACGCCAGGCTAAATGAACTCTTGATTCTAGCAGAATCACGGTTAAACACACACAGGGGACTGCCTCTCGGGGACTCGGAGCCCAGAGAAGTGACCGGGAAGTACAAACAGCTCAAGGGGCACTGACCAGCTTCAGGGTATCAGATCGCACACCACTCTGCAGCATGGAAACCCACGGGGACGAATTCATTAAGCGTGCAAAGGATGCCTGTGGGCACACAGTCTAATCCCTTCCCAGGCTTGGGCTGCCGCTTTGGGAGACACGCCTCAAGGTCCCAAGATGTGACATCAGCCGAAACGCGGCCACCACACCTCGTCAACAGAGGCCTTCCTACGATCTCCGTAAAACGGAAGCTCCCCAGACGGTCTCAATTTCAGACCGCGTTGCAGTAGAAAGCAGGGGGTCCAGGGCGCGGCAAGCCGCACACCCCAGAGCTGTCACGTAAAGTGTCAAAGAAGCAGTATGCCGGAAGGCTGGCCGTGGGTCACAGCCACTGAGGGCCTGTGGAGGATAAACCGATGCACACTGGAAGGGCAACACACCCCGGGGGAAACGCCGGGCATCCACACACGCGGGGCTTCTGGGCACACAGCCGGCTGCATACCTTTCCATAAACTTTTGGAAAATATCCCCTCGGAGGCTCTCACAGATTTCTTCGATGTATGGCTGGAAAGGATGGGGAAGAAGAAACACTAGGTCAGTAGGAATGAACCAAAGGAAGCCCACGTGCCAGGGGACTCCGGCCCGAGGTCGGCGACCGGGCTTCCCACGGGGACCCTGGCTGGCCCTGTTTGCCGATGTGGCTGTCCTCCTCGTGAGGAACAGGCTCATCACAGTGTTAGTATCTCAGCCGGCAGTAGTGGGTGGCTGTTCTATGACCTTGAAGCACCGGCCCTAGAGAGGCAGCAGGTAACGGCTCCACCTCCCTATGACCTTGAAGTACATGTCCCCGGGGCGTGGCCTCTCTGGCACCCTAAAGCCCTGAAATGCACAGAGGCAGCTTTCTTCGCTCACTCATGGTTTTTGGACTTAGTCAGGTGGCCGGAACAGCGTTCCAGAACCTGCAACGATTCTGTTATGTACGGTGAGTCTTCCCCCTAACAAATTCCTTTACTCATTAAACAGACTCGTGGGTTTCTCGTGACAGCCAGCTCCCCCTACATTCCACATAGTCAGGGACAGGGACAGCTCTTCAGGAGCTAGGGACACTTCTTCGGTGATCGGAGTTGGCATCGTGAGCCGTGTAGAGGGTCCCAGCCCTTAGCTATGTGGGCCTCTGTCGTCGTCTTGAAATTCTAATTTCTGCAAAGGGGGATCACCTGTTTTCACTTGACACGGGGCCCTGTGAGTGAGTTTCCCAGCGTGCTTTGTGACCTGCTACGAGCCTTTCCCATGTGGGTTGAGTTTTAAAGACCGGAAGCTGACAGACCCACAGCTAACTGTCCTAATCGGCTGTGTTATTAATTAATGTTATACCTTTTTTTTAGACTCGGAGCTAAAGGTACTCAGGAGAAGGGAAAGGAGGCTGCAGGGTGGAGCCGGCGCAGCCGGGGCCTCTAGGGAGTTCCCTGGGGAGGCGCCGAGGGCTGCAGGTTCCTCACCCGGGGCATCAACTGCTGCGCACCTCAGCTGTGCTTCCTCGTTCTGGACAAACAGCCCCATTTTCTCTCCACACACTGGAGCTGAGAACAAAAAGCTGGCGGACGGCCATGCTTCAGCGCTCACCAGAGTCCATGAGATCTTTTGGGAAAATATCTTGATAACACTTGACGAGTTGGATGATGGGAAATTTTAACCTTTTCTGTGTCTTCACTAAAAGTTGGCCAAAATGTGTAGAGAAAGTGGGGAAGGGGGTCTGCAGAGGCAGACGGTGTCGGGGCAGCAGGGAGCTCAGGCAGGGACTCCAGAGCGGGGTCCCCATGTTCATCAAATAGACTTTCTCCACAGGGAACAGGTGGGCGCATCCACGGTTTACTTTTCCATTTTTATCGAACACCCCGTTCTTCCTATTGATCGGGCAGCAGCCAAACCCCTCTCCAGGACGACGTTACCACCATCTGGCCGCATTTTAACAAACCAAACCTGTGCGGATAGCTGCTGATTGCCAGCCCGCCAGGATCCAGAATCACCATGGAGACAGCTCTCTCGGCACGTCTGTGAAGGGAGAGCCACCTTGCATCCCACGAGCGGGCATCTTCCTGACGGCGGCGGACTCCCGCCACCACACCTTCCCCACCATGAGAGCTGCGTCCCCGAAGGCTGTGAGCCCCAATAAACCCGTCTGTCCCGAGGCGGCTTTCTTCAGGCATTTTACAGAACCCCCCCCCCCCCCTGCCCCCACACCCAGGCACATGGGTGAAGGGAGACAAAGCCCAGTGGTCAGCAGGAGGGGTGAGGGCACACGTCCCCTCTAGGGTCCTCAGTTAACCTCAATCTATAAGAGAGGACCGTTGCATCTAATAAATGACAACCAAATAAATAAAATTTAAGAATGTCACTGGCAGAGCACAGGGCCTGGCACCTTTCAGTCACTGGCCAGCCAGGCCCCTCTCCATCTCCAGCCATCAGCCAGGCCCCTCTCCATCATCTCCAGCCAGGCCCCTCTCCATCATCTCCAGCCAGGCCCCTCTCCATCATCTCCAGCCAGGCCCCTCTCCATCATCTTCTCCATCATCTCCAGCCAGGCCCCTCTCCATCATCAGCCAGCCCCTCTCCATCATCTCTCCTCTCCATCTCCAGCAGGCAGCCCCTCTCTCCAGCCAGTCCATCATCTCCAGCCAGGCCCCTCTCCAGCCATCTCCATCTCCATCATCTCCAGCCAGGTCTCCTCTCCTCCATCTCCATCATCTCCAGCCAGGCCCTCCCATCATCTCCAGCCAGGCCCCTCTCCATCATCTCCAGCCAGGCAGCCAGGCTCATCTCATCTCCAGCCAGGCCCTCTCCATCATCTCCAGCCAGGCCCCTCTCCAGCTCTCTCTCAGCCAGGGCCCCGCCAGGCCCCTCTCCATCATCCATCTCATCTCCCAGCCAGGCCCCTCTCCATCATCTCCAGCCAGGCCCCTCTCCATCATCTCCAGCCAGGCCCCTCTCCATCATCTCCAGCCAGGCTCCTCTCCATCTCCAGCCAGGCCCCTCCCATCATCTCCATCTCCATCTCTCCAGCCAGGCCCTCTCCATCCAGCCAGGCTCTCGCCAGCGCCAGGCCCTCTCCATCATCTCCAGCCAGATCAAGCTCCTCCAGCCAGGCAGCCCTCCTCTCCATCATCTCCATCGCAGGCCAGATCACTCTGCCAGGCCACTCTCCAAGCCAGGAGTGGCTCTCCATCATCTCCAGCCAGGCCCCTCTCCACCTCCAGCCAGGCCCCTCTCCATCTCCAGGCAGGAGGAGGACAGGGCACTGAGGTGCTCAGAAGGGATTAATACAGTTCTCCCGGGACCCTGGTCAGTTCTCATGAGAGGATAGTTATGAAAGAACAAGCCTTGTGCCACATCCCCCATCTCTCTGGCCTCAAGCCACCCGCCATGAGAAGAGGTAGTCTAGAGGGTAGCTGGACTCGGGGAGGGGCGGGCTCTAGTTCTGATCTTGGACACAGTATCCCAACTGGTTAAAAGTTAATTAAAGCTCTTTACTGTAGGCAGTCACTTGGTTCTTGAAGATAAATCTTACTTAATGCTGTATTTCATCATCTCCTTCGAGTGAACCTCAAGAGACATGACAAGCAATATATCATACCATCCAGCAATGTCAGACCTGACTGGCTATGGACTATCTACATGCCATGTAGTCGATGGTACAGTTCAGCAATGTCAGACCTGACTGACTATGGGCTATCTGTGCAAATCAGCTGAAAGCCAAAGTTCTCACACTACAAATACCATGGAGATGGCAATGCAGACATTAGCACCACACTGACTGTAAGATATCTAAGCACAGCTTTCATTTGAGGGATGGTGAGAAGGGCAGGCCCCTTGGAAAGCATCCTGTGTGTGCCTACTCCACCAAACCTCCAAGGGTCCCTTTCACTGATGAGCAAAACAGGTTCAGAAGCTGCAGCCATCTGGAGCTGAAGCATGGGCACCTCCTGTCATTGGCCCGGCAGGGATGACGACCATCTAAAAAGACACTTGTGTCCCCTCCTGTCAGCCACCAGACGATGAAACAAGGTGCCGGAGAACTAGAATTCCCCCAGGAATCTATGTTCAAGGGAGGGAGAGGCTGAAACGTGGTGCCAGCCAGAGGAGGGTACGTCACGTGGTTCTGAGAATGCATCGGAACACCTTGCAGGAGACACTACAGCCTGGATAAAGGTGATGGACGGGACGACGCCAGAGTGTGACCAGGTCTGCTCAGCTATGCATACAGCCCTCTACCTAAACCTTATCCTCATGTCAGGACCCAGACGATGGACTTGGGGGGAGGGTGGATCTTTGTCCTTCTCCCCATTTGCCGTGCTTCAGAACTTCCCTTCCTCTGTGTCTCACTATTAATTGGGCTCAGCTATATTTCTTATTAACGACCAGTAGCCAAGCCTAGCTCCTCGGTGTTGCCAGGGGCACGGGCTCTGACCCTTCACTCTGGGAAAATTCCAGGCTGTGCAGACAGGTCCACCTCACTTCAAGGGGAAAGCCATGCCCGATGTGCCATGAGACAGGTTCTCTGAATCTGAGAATTATTGACTTTGTTCTGCAGAAGTCTGTAATGTTCTGAGACACCGAGTTCCAAACCAGTGGGTACAGTCACATGCACCTGTAATGGCCCTGGGGAGATGGAGGGTCCAGGGGCTAGCCTGGGCTTCACCAGTGTATCTCACTGTAAAGAACCTGGTAATGCAATAAAGGAGGAATTCATTCACTTTGCTTTTGAAAACTAATGATTAACGAGGTTCCTTCATTTCTCCATCACTAAGAGAAACATGAACACATGCTACCTGAGACTCCGACTGCCCTCACGACCACCGCCACCTCTACAGAAAACCTATGCTGGAAGAGGCTCTTGGGAGAGATGTTGTTCGGCCTGGACGGCAGCAAACACACACAGGCCTGTGAGCGGAGGAGCCAGCTTTCCAAGTCTCATGTTAAATCTTTGCAGTGTTCAGGGTAGACTCGTGGAGCAACATGGGACCCTGAGGGTTCTCGGAGCATCACTTCTAACTCTCAGGGAAACATAAATCCGGTGGATAATCACCAGAAGCCGTATCACCCCGTTCTTCATAGACACCAAACGCCAAACAGGAGGAAGACTCGGTCCTGTTTTGGCTCGATGGATTTCCAGAACATACAGTTACAGGAAGACTGCATCAGCCTCTTCCCGGGAACATCTGCGAAGCCTGTCAGCAAGGCAGCGGGATGCAGCAAGAGAACCCAGGCACTCTGAGCAGACCACCACGGCATCAATTCCGCTAGCCTAGGAAACCTTATCAGGTCTGAGTGGGAGGCGGGCCAGAGACATTTATTTTGAAGCCATCTTACCTGAAAAAGGGTAGCTGTCACCTGTTTCTTGGAGAGATGGCTCTGGACGTGTTCCACAGCTTGCTTGGAGAATGTCTTAAAAAAAAAAAAAAAGGAAGGAGGGAAGGGAGAAAGAAAGACAGCATGTTTTTAATAAGGAGATGGCATATCTAAAGATCACACATTGCAACAGATGGTTTGACACAGCAATCCTGTAAGAGTAACCTGTGGGCTCTCTGCAGACAGTCCCAAGCACATAGTGTCTTCTGGGTATCCAGAATCCTCCTTTAGGTGCCCAGAATAGAACCCTCAGTAGGTCAAGGTTCCCATGGCAACAGAGTGTAAGGCATCCCACCACTGCCTGACTACATAACCTCTTCCTTCCTCAATGACGACGACAGTTCTACAGAGGTAAGCTGTCGGCTGTGTCGGAGGAAACGGATGCAGGAGCAGGCACGTAGGAATTCAGCACAAGCATTACAAAGCCAGGCCACAGTGGCAGCTGGCTCTGGGTCCAGGAGGTCTCACTGCTGCCCCAGCAGAGGGCGGCTGGGGCCAACAGAGTGGAACTTCCATGTGGGTTACAAAGTCGATCTTCCAGACACCTTTCACCAGCAGTCTGCTCTATGCAGGTTGTTTATCACTGATTAATGCGATGCCTCCATTTCTTACAATTCATAGAATCATGAAAGTATGCTACCCATCTGAGACTGCCCTCACTACCACGGCCACCTTGACAGAAAACCTACACTGGACAAGGCTTTCGGGGAGAAGCCTTTCACCCTAAGCAGCCGCAAACACACACACACACACACACACACACACACACACACACACACACACACACGCCTATCATCGGAGAGGCCAGCTTTCTGAGCCTGGTCCTTTACATCTCTGTAGCGTTCAGGATAGAGGCAGCCAAGCGGCATGGCACTCACGGCGTGTGGATGGTTCTCAGAGCATCATTCCAACTCTTGAACATAAATCTCACTTAATCTGGAGGATAATCACCACAAGCCATTTGAATAAGACCCACTCTTCCAAAGCCCTCCCCCCCCCAACCAATAGCTCAGCAGAGGAAAACCCAGATCACACAGCTTCCATGGAGCACACGCATCCTCCGGGGCTCAGCCAAGGCACCGGGACACGAAGCGGTGAGCATCCGCCCAGCTCCAGTTCCCCCTACACAGCTCAGTGAAGCACAGAAGAGCTGAGAGGGGCCAGCTTGTGCACGGCCACTCACGTCACCGAGAACCGTGACCATACCCTACGTGCCAAGGCATGGCAGGGCCACCCACTCAGCCTTCCTGCCACAGTACGATGTTGTTGTGCCTTTGTGTTGCCCCTGGCCACACGAAGCTCCAGGACACTTGAGATGGGACTGACAGGGAGCCCGGAAGTGACCTCATGTAACTTTAACTGCTTTAAATAAACTCAAATAGCCTATGTGGCTAGTGACCATGGCCCTGGATGGAGTAGGTGAAGACCGTGTGTCCTTTATAAAATGTCCCGCATTGGGACAGAGGCATCCACATGGTAATTTCTACATTGATGCCTGGTCCACTTCTAATGAAGTGAGTTCCTAAGAATCTAGTTTATCCCAATTAGACTGTTTATTTGACTTCTAAGGAAGACAATAATTTTAGCCATTACTTAACTATTCATGAATAAAATTGACATAACTATTCATGAATAAAATTAGCATAATAATTATAGTCCTTATTAATCCCAAGACATCATTGATGATTTATATTAATCAAATTCTGGTTCACCTAATTGTTAAAGTACAGCTAAATTAAAACTAATAAAGCAAGGCTAGGCAAATGGTTCAGTGGTATTTGCCTATCAAGCATAAGGCCCTGGGTTCAATTCTAGATTCCCAAACAATACAGCAACACTAATCACCACATCATCATCACATCACACCATCACCATCATCATATCATCATCACCATCGTCATCGCCATCGTCATCATCATCATCACCATCATCATCATCACATCATCATCACATCATCACCATCATCACCATCATCATCATCACATCATCACCATCATCATCACCATCACATCATCATCACATCATCACCATCATCATCACCATCATCATCACCATCACATCATCATCACATCATCACCATCATCATCATCATCACCACCATCACCACCATCACCATCACCATCACCATCATCCACCATCATCTTGTTTAGATGTAGCAGTGTGTGCTTGCAGTCTTAGCACTTAGGACACTGAGGTAAAAGGATCAGGAGCTGAAGTTCAGCCTGGGCTACGTAGAGAGACCCTGTCAAATAATAATGAGGCCAAGCATGAGAATAAATCCTCATTTCCTTCATCCAGTCTAGAACAGAGTTTTCTTCAGTGATCCAAAGGAGCCCTCTCACAGCCCCAGCTTCTGGAGGTGCCAGCACCGGCTTCGGGAAATAGAGCAAGCGTATGTGTAGCGGGGGACACCGAGTCAGAAAACCAACAGTTGTGGGAGAAGAGACGACCTGGACCCCTTCCCAGGAGTGCAGCCATACAGCTGCGCTCCCTTCTGGAAACACGGGCAGTGTGACCCCCGCCCCCCCCCACACACATGGTGCTGTCTGGGCGGCGGGGTGGGGCACTCACGTGTGTGCAGGACAGGAGCTCCCGCATGATGTAGGCATCGTACATCTGCCGGCTCCGGCGCAGCCGGTCCTCTTCGTTGTCCAGTTTCTCGTATTCTTTTATCTAGATTTCCGGAGGTTGTCAACATTAGCTTTCAGCTTCCTAGAAACCAGCTTTATTTAGAACCACGATTGACCCGGCCAGCAACCCTTCCCACGAGAGATAAGACAGATGACTGAGGCGGTGGTTCCCCTGAAAGGACGACGTTGCGTGGGGGGGATAACGAGGCCACCAAATCAGGCCCAGCTGGAAACGCAGAGGGACCCTGAGCATTTTAATAAGGAAATAAAGACGACCATGGCCACAGCACAGAAGCCAGGGGCCGCCTGCCCGGCCACTTCTCTCCTAAGCACAGATCTTCCAGCCTGGCTGTGCTCCAGCTCTGAGACGGAGCTTATTCATACTCTACCAAAGTTTCAGCAGGGAAAATTAGTCGGGGGATACATCATGAGATTTTTTTCTTTTTTTTTTCTTTCTTTCTTTCTTTTTTTTTTTTTCGAGACAGGGTTTCTCTGTATAGCTTTGATGACTGTCCTGGATCGCTCTCTGTAGACCAGGCTGGCCTTGAACTCACAGAGATCTGCCTGCCTCTGCCTCCCGAGTGCTGGGATTAAAGGCGTGCGCCACCACGCCTGGCTTCATCATGAGAGTTCTAAAAGTCCTATGAAGAAAGCGTGTATTTGGAGGCAGCGTGGCCTCCCGGGTGAAGTATGGGTTGTCCGTCACTAGTGTAACTGCAGGCCTGGTGTGGCATGTGCGGCTGTCATCTCGGCTCTCCAGAGGCAGAGACAGAAGGAGTGTGGCCAAGGCTAGCCTGGGCTAGACAGAGAAACAGGTGGAAGGAAGGGAGGGAGGAAGGGAGGGAGGGAGGGAGGGAGGGAAGGGAGGAAGGACACACTATATTTCAAATGCTATGCTAGGAAAGGCCGTCCGGCTGACCAATGAAGTGGGTTTTAAGGGACACCTGCCATACCTTGGGAATGTTCCCAATCGCTACAATCTGATAAGGGGTCCCCGGTCAGAAGACTGTTCCCATCTCTTTACACACAACATATTTTGACAACACAAAACAAGACTGAAGACAATGGAAATACGAAGGTAGAGACGCCTTCCGCACGCCACGCTGCTGTGTGTGACCCAGTTACACTCCTGGCGTCACACCTGAGAGCCACCCACTGGCACAAACCGGGACTCCCCTGGGGGAGTAGCTGTGACCTTACAGACTGGTGTTCACATAGGGGAATCAAAACCAGTCAATCCCTGCGAAGATTTCTCATACAGATGAGGTCATGGTTTGGGGGGAGAGAGGAAAGGGGAGGTCGTCATTGGGGCCCTGTAACACCTAGCAGGCTCCCACGCTGAGAAGTTACTGGGGTCCCATCAGCAGGGTCACATGGCGGCTAACAGTCATGCCTTTGGTACTTCCGGGACTTGGAATGGAGTCTTCTTGGGGCGGAAGACAACCCAAGAGGACCAGGTTTCAGTCCAGCGGCAGTGAAGTGAAGCTGGTATAACCAGGGACCAGATTCAACTGTCCTACCTCAGTTTCCGAAAACTAACCACACGGCAGCTGCAGAGACGCCGTTGCCGGGTGGCCCACATCAGGCACCGTGCACCCAAGCCATCAGGAAGGAAAGGACCGGGGCTCGGTCGGCCCCTCCGTTGGTTGATTCCTCTGGTTGCATTCTTGGTCTTGGAAGACTCAAGGGTTAACGCCAGAAGGCCTGGATGCCAGAACGGATGCAACCCACGCAGAGGACGGCCAAGGTTTCTCCCCGGACGTGCAAACAACCTCAAGCAAGAGCGCACTGTCCCGGAACTAACATCCCGAACCGCAAGCGTGATGGGAAGCGAGTCTGGGGGACCCGGGGGGCAGAGTGGCATCTGGCGAGTCACATGCTCATTGCCTGGAAGTTTCTAGGATTTGTCTCCTGCGGCTACACGGGCACTCCTGGCTTTGTGAACACATGGGGCACGGCACTGTGTCTGTGCTCTGAGTCTGATCAGCCATATGTGAACACCAGACAGTAAAGCGAGTACAGGGCCGGCACCGAAACTCACATCTCGCTTCCTTCCAGAAGGCTCACTAACTGAAGAGCAGGCCATCAGCCGTGGCTCCGCTGGCCGCAGGGACTCTTGATTTAGGAACACGACCTCTGGTTCTGGCGGGAGCGCTCACCAGGCACTTAGGAGAGTGGGACCATGTAGAGGTGTCTCCGTGCCGAGGAGAAGCGCCTCCAGGGGTGACAGCATGCCCCTATCATGCATGCAGTCGCTCTCTGCTTGGGCACGTTACTGCCCAGGCCACAGCTGTGGTCCCATCTCCACCTCTCTGGGATCTCCAGGGCTTTGCCTCCATTCCTCTCCCTCTCCCACCGGCTTCAGAACACTGGGCACCCTGGAAGGCTTTTGTCATGAGCCACGCACACCTTAGGGAAAGCTATCAGACCCACAGACGTCAGCAACCACAACCGCACTTGCGACCTTTCCTGCTGAGTGTCTACGCCGCATCTCCATTTGGGTTCATCTGAAGGAGCCCTGTCTCCACTTGCGACGGATCACCGCCGCCATATCTCACCCTGGTGACCGTGAGGGTCATCACTGAACTCCACCCTTTGCCTCCATGCCGCACCCGCGTGTCTTCTGGCCCATCGGCCCCTCACACTGGTGCCTCATTCAAAATCCATCACAAACCCAGACAAGTAGCTGAGAGCAGAACGGTCCCCCTGAGACCATGACTGTCAATTTGAGGAAGCACCAGAGAGCGGCCTGACAGACACGGATAATGGAGAAGAGACCGCAAACAGAAGCTAAGAGAGAAGGGCACCCTGGAGATGAAGAGCCGCAAAGGTATCTTCAAATTCCACACAGATATTCTCTCAAACTCGCCGGGTATGTGATGACATGCGGCCATCAGGGCACAGCCAACCTCCGTGGCCCACAAAGGCTGAGGAGCTGACCACGACTCAGTGGTGGCACACCGCACAAGGGTGTGGGAGAGCCAGGTTCGGCGTCCACTGGCGCTGAACAACCTGCACCCTTTTGGGAGTTTGGGGCATCTTTGATTGTCAACCACACCGCTCTGTATGTGCTCCTGTTGTTCACCTGTGGAGGAGATGGACCCACACAGGAAGCAGCAGGTCTGCCGCGAGATCCCGCAAGATCGGGGCTGGAATTCTCGGGGCGAGGACCACACATCCGTGATCACAGTTAGATGTAACAGAACATCTGTGTGATGAAGGGGGAGACGGGAGGCAGCAGAAGGGAACAGTTGTGCTTCTTTGTCTTAGCATCCACTCGCTACGGCCTAGAATCACCTAGGAAGACGGGAATGCTGGGATTTTCTACCGCAGGCGGCCTTTGGGCGAATCTATGGACCACTGTCGCAATTGTTAATTGACTCGAGAAGGCCCAGTCCATCGTGGGTGGCACTATTCCCTGGGCAGGGAAGGGGGGTCCTGAACTGCCTGAGAGGAGAAAGTTAGCCTAGAGCAAGTCAGCAAGGAACAGTCGGAGGGACTTTCTACTGTTAACTGTGCCGTGGGGGCTGGAGAGATGGCTCAGAGGTTAAGAGCACTGGCTGCTCTTCCAGAGGTCCTGAGTTCAGTTCCCAGCAACCACATGGTGGCTCACAGCCATCTGTAATGAGATCTGGTGCCCTCTTCTGTCATGCAGACAGAACACTGTATACATAATAAACAAATTAAAAAAAAACTGTACTGTGACCTGCTTCAAGCTCCTGCCTTGACTTCAGTGACAAATGGTGACCCAGGATTTTAAGCAGAATAATCCCTTCCTTCCCCAACTTGCTCATCTGGGCATTTTATCACAGCAACAGAAATGAAGACAGAACGGCAACTATTAAAAAATAATCAACTGGAATTTCCAGAAGTGCAATTCTGGAAGCTGGAAAAAAAAAAAAAGTTCAGCGGATGGATGGGAGAGCAGGCTGTGGAAGCTAAGAGAAGGGGCGTGTGTGGGTTTGAAGACAGACCAAAGATATTATCCAGTTTCTAGAAGAGAAAGAAAAGCTGAGCAGCGTGTTGAGGCCAACAGTATTCATCAATCATGAAACTATGACCAGAGTCCAGGAAGAGAGGAGAGGGTTTACTCTAAGAAATAATCACCCCAATCGCTTCAGATTGGGTTAGAGATATAAATGTACAGGCTGAAGAATTTCAGCAAACTCGGCAAAATGAATATGATATCTAAAAATCACTCCCTGGAGAGTAGACGAGGATGAATAGGAGTCCTGTACATACAGAGAAACGCTGTAAAGGCGAGCCTGAAAGGGACCTCCCCAGAACCACAAGGAGACGGTGTGGCTGTGGCCACAACACAGGGTGAAAGAGGCCAGTTCCGGACAAAAGAGGGCTTGGATGAGAGACGGGGTACCTCATAGGACGACATTATGTGTGAGCCTGACCACAGAGCTACAACGCACAGGGAAGGTGATAACAGAAATCAAAAAGACCTTCCACAAGGAGAGTGGGAGATTTTAACATCTGCCTCACGCCAGGTGACAAAGACCTGAGATAAACTGAGTCAGGACGAAGATCATCCAGAACACGGCAGAGGCCCCAGATCAGCACACCCAACACGCCTGCTGTATGCTTTTCCACACTAGAACTTGTCACTGCGGCGTCTGTGGTTTCCCTCGCCTGCCCTGCCCTGCCCATTCCCCCCCCCCACTTCCACGCTGCCCTTCTCCATGTCAGTTCCCCACATGCCAAGCTCCTCCCACCACGGCAGCCACCGCGTGGACTCCTGTGCTCTCCTGACCCCGCCTCCACGAGGCCAGTCCTTCTTCTCATCCACGGTCTTGTTTAAATGCCACCTTGCTGAGATGACCTTGAGCCCATCCACGTCCAGTGGCCGCCAACCACAATGCACCACACTGAGTCTGTCTGAGCCACCAAGCGGCTGGTCTGCCTGGGGACACTCGGTCAGTTGGCTGCGGGCTGTCTCTCCCGGAGCGTAAGCTCAGAGACAGCCAGGACTCTGCCCGTTGGTCACGGCACAATGCCAGAGACGCGAGGCTGGTGTTCACGAACGTGGTTGAATAAGTGGGGGCGAAACAATCTTAGGAACTGATCCTCTGCTGTTCTGTCCTCTCTTCTAAGATGGTCTGTGTCATGACAGGTGTCCTGAGAAGTGGGCAGGAACGACCACCCAGGTCACTGGACCTCAGTCTTAAGTCCCCATGATGTCAGCCCCCTGAGTGCAGGGAGCTTAGCGTCTTACACACCGGAGACGGCCATGTGGCTTGTCTCACATCTCACAGCCCTGGAGGGCATGGCTGCAGGCAGACTTTCGTGTGCAAGTCCAGGAAGGGGCAGGATGGAGTTGGGACCCTACCTCCTCTGCCTTCTGAGAGTGGGATCACAGCCAACAATCCCCCTGCCCACTTCCACCCCACCCTGGCTTCTACCGCAGTTATTTAAAGTACGTGTCCATGACTCCACTATTTGATTTGTGGATCTGATGATCCGTGCGTTCATCCACCCTGTCTCTGTGTCCTGTGACCTTGCTTCCAGGCTCCTTCCATGCTGTTTACCCAACAATGAAAGTCTTCTCATTTGTTTTCCTGCTTCCATCAAGGTCAGCCTTCCCTGTGCCCTGCTGGGCAGAGGGAGGGGGCTGGGTACCTCACGGCACAAGGAGCCACATCTATGGCACCCGGTCTGTCTCGGGTTCAATCCCTTCCTGAGTGCGGCCTTCCATGGAGCTCAGGGACGGGTCTTTATTCTAGAGAACAAGGAGTGCTCAGCCTAGCCTGGCGACATTCTACCCTCCTTGGCGTCGGTGTTTGGCATACGTCTTGAGGGACGGGGTCCTTCCCAGCTCATGTGATTCTAGTTGAAACCCTGAAACCTCTCCTTTCTTTCTGTCCCCTGAAGCATCTCTCTGGCCAGAGGGGAGCCTGAATTCCCAGCTCCCCAGCTCCCCCCAAAAGGAGCGGCTGTACCTTAGCGGCTGGACAGGCCACTCCCACCAGGGTGTCCCTGGACTACTTGCTTGGCTCCCAGGAGGTCTACATTCTTTAACCCCCATAAGGCTAAGTTAGGGTTCAATGGACCTTCCAGAAACTTCTGCACTAACTCTTTAGGCACCTGCAATCTCGAGCGTCGCCCATTGTCTTGGGGAACACAGACATCTGCCTGGGAGCCCCAGCCCCACAAAGTCCCCGCTCTAGTCCCCCAAGATGGCCGGGGAGACCTCAGGTGGCAGGCTCCCTTCAAACCCACCCAGCAGCACCCAGCCTCAGCTCTCATGGACACAACCAACATCTATAGATGGCCCAAAAGGCCGGGTGCCGCCTCCGGAGCCTGTAGTCAGCCACACTCTTTCTCACTCATACTCCAAAACCTCTGGAGCAGCGGTTCTCAGCCTTCCCAACGCTGCGACCCTTAATGCAGTTCCTCATGTCGTGGTGACTCCCCCCCCCACGCCCACCACCATGAAATTATTGTTGTTTCTACTTCGTCACTGTAAATGTGCTCCTGTTAGGAGCTGTGATGTAAATACCTGATAGGCAGGACATCTGGTATGTGACCCCTGTGAAAGGGTCGCTGGACCGCCCCCTCCCTCCCAAAGCGTCACAACCCACAGGTTGAGAACCGCTGCTCTGGAGTCTGAGCCCTACGTACATCAGCCCTGGCTGGTGGGCAGGGTCAGCGCTGCTAACACATCTGCCGCCACGAAGGTATTTCGATGAACGTCTGAATCACGTGAGGTACTTACTACGATCTTTGGGGTTTCCCCCAGTGCCTGGCTGAACACACTTTGGAAGAGAATTGCACGAGAGGGCGGAGTCTTACCTCTTCATAGAACTTCACCTGAGGAACGGCTTCGTCGATCTCGTTCAAACAGAAGTCTTTAAATAGCAGGAAGCCTGAAGGGAGAGAGGGAAAACGTCAGCCGGGGAAACGAGGAAATTCTATCCCGGGGGCTTCTTCCAAATGATGTGTTCATAACTCAGCATCTCCCTCCTGCCCCCCGCCCCACACTTCGGGAAAAGGGGGGGGGAATTCAAGAGGCCAAGGACACCTTGGAGGGATAGACCACCACCCCCCATCCCACCCCCACCCCCCCGTGACTGTACCATACCCATGTCTGGCTTGGCATTTTTTCTCTGCTTATGGCCCCTCCCATTGTTTAAATGCACATTGTCACCACCACCTCAGGTCACACGCAGGTCACTATGGTGAGTTCACAGTCCAAGAGGACAGAGACACAGAGCACAGAGGGTGTGTGTGACCACCTTGTGGAAACAGGGCCAGGTGCCCGGGCAAGTGGAGCGTCTACGACCCTTCAAGGCCCTTCCCTCACTCACTACCCCACATCCTAGCACACACATGGGCCACAGCCAGCCACCCATTCCCACGGAATTCCTTGCTCAGGACACCAGGACCACCTTGAGAGCAAGCCGTGCCTCATGCTGGGAACACCCTAACTCCCCCCCCCCCAACAACATTTCCAAGACTCTTTACTCCCTCCGAAGTTGCCCCAAGAGCCACCTTCGCTCCGAGGTCTGCCCTGGGTGAGACACAACACTACATTCCACGTGGGGATGCGTGTCCCTGTCCGTGCACGATTGCCCAAAGGTGAGCGTGCAGGTAAGCGTGTGCACAGGTGCAGGCTAGATGTCACCATCAGGTGTCTCCTGGTGAGCTCTGGAACCTGCCCGTCTCTGCACCCCCGGTGCTGGAGTTCGAGGTGAGCGCAGATACACCTGGTTTTTCAGATGGGGGCCGGGCATCCTCACTCAGATTCCTTAAGCTTACATGGCAAGCTTATCTCACGAAACTGCACCGAGCACCCCCTGGCCCAGGAGAGCGTACCTCTTCCCACAGCTTCCCCCACTGGCTTCCAGGGAGACACCCACCGCTCTAGCTAGTTTTCTGAGTCTGAAGCACACCCCCCTCCCCCCCGGCCTTCACAACCATGACACCTAGCAGAAGCCTCACAGTCAAGCCTGAACAAGCCAAGCACACTGAGGGTAGAGATGGAAGAATTAAAAAACTCCAGAAGGTTGGGGGCCAAGAAGATGGCTCGGCCACTGAAGGTGTCTGCCTGCCAAGCCAGAAGAGGGTGTTAGATCCCCTGGAGCTGGATACGAGGTAGATGTGAGCGGCCAGGGGTGAGTTCTGGTGTTTGAACACCCCGGCCTCCCCCGGCCTCTGGAAGAGCAGGGAGCACTTCCTAACCACTGAGCCACATCTCCTGCTCCCAGATGAAACTCTTGTAAGGCAATTTTAAAAATAGAAACGTCTCAATAAAAGAGCGGGCACATGTCTGGGCATGATGGTTTTGGGTAAAGACACGCAGAAGGGTCTCCATGTGCCTACCATTCTCTCAACGTAAATTATGCACTCTTGAGACTCCCCTTCCCAACCCCTAGGAAAGCCAGGTCACAAAGACTGTGCTCGGTGTGGGCCTCCCCCACTGCTGGGGAGGGCTGTGAGTACCATGGCTCCTCCCACCTCTGAATCCATAGACACAGGAGGGACCCTGCTGCCCAGTGACTGGAGACCAAGTGTACGGGGATGGGGACTCACCAGGAGGATGAGAAAGGGCACATGTGCCATGAAGGCAGGAGGGCCTCCACTCAGCGCCAATGAGCATGGCCACGGAATTAAAGCCAGTGGGAACTGGAACTGCGGCCCAACTCAGAATGGACAGAGTTCAGACCCTTCAGGAGTGAAGGTGTGGGTCGTCCCACAGGTAAAGACCTCAGGGCAGCAGAGGTCCCCGGCCATGGAAGGTAGCTGTGACCACCAGCCAGGGCCAAGCAGCCAGGCTCAGAAATGATAAGCTGTATGAAGACTTCCTCCGTATTTTAGGTATGAGTCTGTGTGGACGCTAAGCCAATATCTCTTATTTCTTCCCCCTTCTATCCTCTCACGGGACGGACCCACTTCCCCTTAGCTTGTGAGCACTGTTAACTCTATGCACCTCATGGGATGTACCTTGAAGGACGGTGGGGGTGGGGGGGAGGGAATAGTAGCCATTATCCCAGGTCTTTTGTACCCTCATGGAAAAACAGTTGCTGTGTTTTCTGTTGTACAAGCTGCTTGGCCAAGACAGAAGAGCCACTGAAGGCAGGCGCACCACACACACACACACACACACACACACACACACACACACACACGGAAGCAGACGGTCGACTGTAAGCCACACTGGGTGGCAGAGAACACTGTGTGTGCGCGCGCGTGCGCACGTGTGTGTGTGTGTGTGTGTGTGTGTGTGTGTGTGTGTGTGTGTGTGTGTGTGTGCACGTGTACACAGAGCTGTAACTGAGAACCAAAGTCGTGGCTCGTTCGGAGAGCGGTCATCCTGTGCCCCTCCAAGACGGGAGTGCCAGGAAACCCAGGGAAGGCTGAAGGGTCCATCCAGAGAGAGGATGGTCACGGAGACAGGAAAAGGAGGGCGCCCAGGGTGCCGCCGCTGCTGGCGTGGGGGTGGACTGTGAGCACTTCAGTGGCCAGGTCCCTGGTGGGTGTGGGCTGGGGAGCAGCTCATCGGCGAGTTCCCTGGCACTGTGCCGTGGCCAGCTCAGAGAGGAGCCCTGTCCCTAAGACACACAAACTCATTCGTGTTTGACGGGCATGGCATATTCAGTTCACCAAAGGACGGACACACACACACATATACAGAGAGAGAGAGAGAGAGAGAGAGAGAGAGAGAGAGAGAGAGAGAGAGGATACAAGAAGAAAGTGAGGAAAAGAAAAAGCACAGGGCTTCTAGCATCAGCTCCTTAACCTGCTTTGGGGACTGAGGACACTTAAAATGACAGAAAAACACAAAATTATATTTTTAAAAAAAGACCAATTAGAGCCAAGTGGTACCCACATACAATCCAGCACCCAGGAGGCTGAGGCAGGAGGACCGCTAAAATCCTAGACCAGCCTGGGCTGTGTAGTGGCCTAGAGGGTGAGACCGTGTCTTAAAAATAAAACAAACCATAGCCAAACAGTGGCGGGGGTAAAATAAAAAAATAATTTATGGTTATATAATTTCCTGGAGGAGGCATTTTATTACGCTGGAGAGATAGCCACACTCTTGCCTTCAAAAATTAAAATTTTTATGTGTCCAATAATGGAAACAAATGCTAACAGTGTGGCTTTCAAATATGCATCCCCTTTATAATTAGCAATTTCCTAACCACTTGAGATCGTTGAGTTTGGCACTAAAGAAAAAAAAAAAAAAACCTCGAGTACATTCTATCCTTGAGCAAACACGAAAGGATGGAGATGCTAATATAATTTACCTGGAGTGCATTTTCTAAGATCCATCGCAATGAACCTGATGCTCAGAGGCGGGAGCGGAGTCACCTAGTCAACCGCGACCACACGCTCCGAGAGTTCTCCGCAATGCCTTCAGGGGGCTCTTCCCACCTCCCACATTTCCCCCCAGCACCTTTCAGAAACCACTGAGCGAGCGGGCACCCCCATACCCCTCACCCCCAACCCCCAGTGAGATGGCTCAGTGAGGAAAGCAGCTTGCCACCAAAACTGACAACCCGAGTTTGATCCCCAGGACTCGTGTGAGAGAAGTGACTTGTCCTCTGACCTCTACAGGTGCAGCTCCTCAGACACATGCGCACGCGCACATGCACACGCACACGCACACGCACACGCACACGCACACACACACACACACAGTAGAGTTTTAAAAAGAAAAGGGTCTTGCATCAGTCTCCAGAGGGTCTTCAGCTCTAAGATTCTAGTTTTTCTAAATACAACAAAGTGGATCGAACAATCACCTCCTGGGACGAGTGGTTAGACATCAGGTGAGGCAGGAATCATGCTGTAAAGACCAGGGGACAGTGAAACAGAGGTGGGCTGTGGGGGCCACCGCGAGCAAGCTTGGAGCACCCAGACTGGAGACGCCAGAAACTCAATGGCCCAGGAATAAAAATAGAATTACCCAAAGGGCAGACAGTGAACACCCGCCATAATCGTGTTGTGTAGGATAACGAAAAGCCCTGGTAATGCAATCATCTGCATCGCATCTTCTTACAAAGTTACCAAGGCTAAGCCAAGCAGCTCCAGATTCGACATGAAAAATGCACAACCTAAAATACTGTCTTGAGACGAGCAGCGTCTGTCTAGAAACGGAGCTGCAATGCAATCAAGGACTTCAAGGTCACGCGATGAGATCAACTAACTCAATAGATTTACTTTGAGCTTTGGCGTAGGGCAACGCAAGACACCGTGCACAGCAGGGCAGTTCATCGTGACACCAAACGGTGCGACATCCGGGAGCAAGTCTAGCCAGGTACGTGCATGACTCCTAAGATAATGAATACAGCCGAGGAAACACAAATAAGCAGAGAGAAACACCATGTTGGTGGACGGGAAGAATTAGGTCCTCCTTTGTCTTAGCGTGATCCCAGGGCAAGGCTCAGCAGGAAACTTTGTAAAACGCCAGTCAACAAACTCTAACATTCATGTGAAAGAAGGCAGACAGCAAAGGTCCAGGCTGGGACTCTCTGGGGACATATTCAACTCCCGCCTTCTACACACTGTGCATGCATGCAGAGCAGTGGGTCGAATGGAAGACAGGCGTGCAGGGACATCGCTGGAGCTTTTAAAACAAGATACTACAGCTCAGTGCACAGAGAAGACCTGCGAGGGACTCCTGAACCTCTGTGCGACCGTGACTGCTCGGCGTGAGCAACCAGAACCGCTGGGGACGTCACAGGCGAATGGACCCTAAGAAGAATGTGACTCCAGATGCTAAACACCGTAGAGAGAACCAAGGAGAAAGGCTTTGCAACTTCGAGGTTAGCAAAGGTCACTAATAGCCCTACCCGTCTAGTAGAAGGAAAACTCAGCAAAGCGCACATTGGTATGCATTACAGCTTCTGTGTTTAGAAGCTGCAAAAGAAGCCTGAATCCGTAGACCCTGGGAAGAACTCTGAAAACTCCACTCTAGGCACGGAATACTGGTGCATAGAGCCGTGTCCAGCATCCTCAGCCATCGGAGTGAGGGGTCAGACTCTCATGCATCCCACACACAGGATGATAAAGGGAGCCTTGAACAGTAAGTGGAGAAGCAAATTCAAAGGGGAAACCCAGAGGCACTCAGCAAAACAGATACCGCACAGCACACCCTGCTGCTCCGGACGGATCTGGCCAGCCCACGTTACCAGTCCTCAGTGTTCCCTCTCGACTCATCTCCGTTCCAACAGGAGCCAACAAATATAATAAAATGAACACACAGCTCACTGCCTCCCTGATGCACTTGCACGTCCTTTTAAGTTTAAAAGCTTTAGTCACGTTTGTTTTATTTACCCATTTATTTCCATGTGTAATAGTGTGTGTGTGTGTGTGTGTGTGTGTGTGTGTGTGTGTGTGTGTGTGTGTGTGTGTACCAGCAAGCATGTGGAGGTCAGAGGAGTCAGCCCCTTTGCAGGGGTCAGTTCCCTCCTTCACGCAAGGAGGAAAGAACCTGGGTTGTCAGGTTTGATGGCAAAGCACCTTTATCTACTGACCATCTCGCTGGCCCCCTTGTTAAACTTTTTGTTCTTGTTATTATTTTATTTTGCTCGATTTTTTTTGAGACGGGGTTCCTCTGTGTAGCTTTGGTGCCTGTCCTGGATCTCACTCTGCAGACCAGGCTGGCCTCCAACTCAGAGATCCGCCTGGCTCTGCCTCCCGAGTGCTAGGATTAAAGGTGTGCGCCGCCATAATTGTGCATGGTGATGGGAGCTTTTGCACGTGGACTTTACACCTTCCCAGAAAGAAGCCACAGTGGGTACACTGCCATTGAACCCGAGAGCGGCCACGCTGCCCGAGTTGAAATCCAGGCCCTGGCTGTTCCCAGGAAACCCAACACACTCTCGGAGGAGTTATGGGATCCTTTATGGACAAACTGTTTTGAGTCCTGTGAACAAGAGGGCAAAGGGCTGTGTCTGAGGCCAGAGGAAAATCCACAGGACGTTCTTGACGGGAAAGCGAAACAACGGAAGCGGAACAGAAGGAAAATTCTAGAACACTGGGGCAGGAACACTGTACCCAACCCTTCCAAGAGCTGGATTCCTTCCTTAAAGTGATTTTGTCATGGACCGATAGAATGTACAACGAAAGTCTCCAGCCATAGAGCAAGGGGGGGGGGAGAGGGGTTGGGACGGCTCCCCCAGGTTCCAACCCTTTCTTCACGGCTCCTTGTCTTAGGATTCCTGCTGCTGTGAGAAGCACAATGACTGAAAAAAGCAACGCAGGGGGGAAGGGGGAATTCAGCTTACAGTCCCACAGCACAGTCGCCATCACTGGAGGAAGTCAGGACAAGAACTCACACAGGGCAGGATCCTGGAGGCAGGAGCTGATGCAGAGGCCATAGAGGAGAGCTGCTTACTGACTTGCTCCCCATGGCTTGCTCAACCTGCTGTCTTATAGAACCCAGGACCACCAGCCCAGGGATGGCCCCACCCACCATGGGCTGGGTCCTCCCCCAAGCATCACTAATCAAGAAAATGCCCCACAGGCTTGTCTATAGAGAATCTGATGGAAGAGTTTTCTCAAGTAATGTTCCCTCGTTCCAAATGACTCTGGCGTGTGTCAAGGTGACAGAAAACTAACCGTGACATTTCTTCTCCAGCACAAACCCTGACAATTAGGCAGATTTCAAATGATTTACGAGGAAATTGAGATAGTCTAATAAACCACCAGACAAATATTACCCAAAGAGCGGTGTAAAAACATCCACCCACACTGGCTCTGTGGATGTCAGGCTGGAGGGTGTCACAGACCACACGGGCCCAGCATGTCCAGACCCAAAATGAGGAAATGTGGCAGCCAAGAGCAGCCACTGGGCAAGGTATATCCACCCTGTGTTCCAGGCTGACCAAGTCCCAGGGGACCGTCTTCCCAGGGTTACCAGGTTTCAAACAAGTTTCTGCTGTGGGATGCTCTGTATGGCAAATGTGTTGCTCTGATTGGTTAGTAAATAAAACACTGATTGGCCAGTAGTCAGGCAGGAGGAAGTATAGGCGGGACAAGGAGGAGAAGAATTCTGGGAAGTGGAAGGCTGAGTCAGAGACACTGCCAGCCGCCACCATGACAAGCAGCATGTGAGGATGCCGGTAAGCCACGAGCCATGTGGCAAGGTATAGATTTATAGAAATGGGTTAATTTAAGCTATGAGAACAGTTAGCAAGAAGCCTGCCACGGCCATACAGTTTGTAAGCAATATAAGTCTCTGTGTTTACTTGGTTGGGTCTGAGCAGCTGTGGGACTGGCGGGTGACAAGATTTGTCCTGACTGTGGGCAAGGCAGGAAAACTCTAGCTACAAGTTTCCTGAAAACGAAAGAAACTCTTGCACTTCACATGTGTGTTACACGTTATACATAAGACACGAGGAGGCCTCGGAGCTGTCATGCACTGACTAGAGAAACCCAGAAAGCCAACAGCCGCCTTGAGGACAGGAGCAGATTGGCCTGTGGAAGGACAGGCGCTAAGGGCTCACCACAGTTTCCTTACACCAGACAAGCATCCCGCACCCTAGGAGGCTGCAGTTCCTCCAACATCCAGTGTCTTTTCCCACCAGCCCTTCCCCAGCACCATCCCAGTGCTGCTGCAGACATTAGAAAGCACACATTTCCCCACACCTGTTTTGCCCCACAAAGGGCAGTCACCACATCCTACCTACCCAGGCCAGCCCAGGGGCCAGCAGGTAAGCTCCACGCACCATATCTGCACACTGTATTTACACACTGCATTCACCACACATCTGGCCTCCACGCACTAAGACCTCAGCACACTCTTCTCCCACTTGCCGATTCTCCACAGGACATTCCTCGGCCACCTGCCCTCCAGCTTCAGCTGGCTGGACCTTGCTGTGCCTTCAGGACTTAAAGCAAGTCTTAAATGGAGCAGTAACCTCCATCAGTGACCCCCTCAGAGGCCCAGGGAACCCTCCATGTCCTCTTATCTCCCTACAATAGATTCCTAACTTTCCCAAGGCCTCGTTTCAGGACCTGGAATCACCAAGGAGGCACATCTCCAGGCACACCTGTGAGAGGTTATCTTGACTGAGTTAACGGAGAAGACCTGCCCACTGTAGGTGACGCCATTCCCTACACTAGGGTCCTGGGCTGTAGGAGTGGAGAGGCAACCTGCATTTATCACTCTCTGCTTCCTGCTAGAGGATGTCATGTGATCAGCTGTCATGTGATCAGCTTCAGGCGCCCCCTGCATTGACTTCCCCACCATGATGGACTATGCCTTGAATTGTGAACCAGAGTCAACCCTCTCTCCCTGTCTTAGGGTTTCTATTGCTGTGGAGAGACACCATGACCACGGCAACTCTTATAAAGGAGAACACTTCATTGGGGCTGGATTACAGTTTCAGAGGTTTAGTTCGTCATCATCATGGCGGGGAGCATGGTGGTGTGCAGGTTAGACATGGTGCTGGAGAAGGAGTTGAGAGTTCTACATACTGATCTGCAGGCAGGCAGCAGGGTGTGAACTGAACTAGGTGTAGCTTGAGCACAGGAAACCTCAAAGTCCCTCCCCCACCCCCATGACACACTTCCTCCAACAAAGCCACACCTACTCCAACAAAGCCACGCCTCCTAATAGTGCCACTCCCAATGAGCTTATGGAGGCCAGTCACATTCAAACTACCACACTCCCCTGAGTGCTCTTGTTAGAGTATTTTATCACGGTCACCAGGAAAGGAACAAAGGCCCAGGCTGCCTTCAAACTCATGTCTGAGTCCACCTCCTGAGTACAGGGACTGTGGGCATACATCACCACTCAGGGTTGGAAGTCTTCATGCCAGCCATTGAAGATCTACATGAGTGCCCCTCACGACAGCCTGGCAGACTGTCCCACGGGGCACCATGACAGAGGTGACTGTTGTATGAGCCCTGGCCAATACAACACTTCCTGGAGTGGTGGGCAGACCTCTCATGTCTCCTTGTCCACACGGCACAGCCTTTGGAACTGACAGCTAGGACCATGTTCAGGGAGTCGCCCCACCCCCTTGGGTGAGTAGCTTTTCTGCTTCTGTCTCCCTCTCACCCACCAGGTCAGACTCATGTGAGGACAGGGGTTCACCCTTCTTTCCTCTGGGCCCCCTGGCTAGGGCCGACTGGGAAGCCGTGGTGAGTTCTAGAGGAAGGGAAGTATGGAGGTGTACACAGGCCATAGAAAGAATCTGGAAGGCCCTGACGCAGGGACTTTCCACTGAGATGACCCTGTGACTTCAGCTCAGGAAGGGCAAGTCCCTGCAGAGGCGTGGAGGAGGGGGGGCAGGGATGATCCACTACACCGCAGGGTCTCGAATGTGCTGTTGAGGTTGCTTCATCCAGCGGCCCGGGGACCCATTTGCAAGAAACCCACATTCGATATATATCAGCTGGACGGCATCGTGTTTGCTGGAAGCTTCCAACTGCCAAAAGGCCTGTGGGGAATCGTTTTAATAAAGTGGGCAATTGTTTTAGAAGGCATGAAAATTTCAGCTTGCAAGTCCAGAGCTGAGGATATTTGAGCCAAGTCACCTCCTGAACACTCAGCCCTGAGCGAAGCTGAGATTCCACATTGGGAATTCAAACCCTTCACCAGTTGTCTCAAGGAACAACACACACACACACACACACACACAACACACACACACACACACACGCACGCCAACAAAAACCCACATTCTCCACATAAGTACCAGTGGATGCTTCAGAAAACAAGGGTTGTAGGCAATACAACAAAATGACTGTCACTGTCCCTTAGATTTGAAAAAAACCCCAGGTACCCAAATCCTGAGGTGTCCAAGGCCCTCTCATAAAATGTCCCTCCCGTGTGGAACCTGGACCCATACAGTTCCCATCTTCCCACTATAAGAAATAGATTGTGAGCCCCAGGTCTGTGGTAGCGCACGCCTTTAATCCCCCCTTCCCCCCCCCCGCCCCTCGCACTCAGGTGGCAGAGACAGGTGGATCTCTGGAGGTCTGAGGTCAGCCTGGTCTACAGAGTGAGTTCTAGGACAGCCAGGGCTGTGACACACAGAGAAACCCTGTCTCAAACAGAAAAGGAAGAAATGGGTTGTGGTGTCCCTTTGCAGCGTGAGATGTGCTTGGAGTCCTTTAGGGTGACTGGTAAGCAAGAGTCCCTCCTGCCCCTTATCTCAGAACCCCGAAAGCTGGAGCATCACAGGCAGTTGGCTGTGTGACTGAGCCCAGAGGTGGGGAAAAGGGCAGTCTCAAGCCCAGAATTATTCATTAGATCAGGCTTTGCATCCTAGGCCAATAGGATGGGAATTTGGGTGGCAGTTAAGTCCCAGGGAGAGAGAACAAGATTTCCTGAGACCGGTTGGGGGAGGGGAATACTTTAAAAACCACCCTCTTGGGCCAAATCAGCATGCCAGTCCTTTGTGCCTTCTCTGTGCTGAGGGCGCTTTCTGCAGAATGGCCTGGCGAAGACTGCTTTGCGGCCACTATCTTCTTGGATTTATTTGTATACAGGGAGGATCTTTCTGTCCACACTTCTCTTATCCTCCCATCCTCCTAACCCCCACCCACTCCCCACCATCCCATTCCCCCCCACCATCCCATCCCCCCACCCTCCCGTCATCCCATCGCTACCCCATCTTCCCACCCCTCATCATTCCGGCCGTGAAACGCTGTGAAAAAAGGCCGGAGACTGTGGACCAGGGAAAGTGCTGCAGCGCGCGGCACAGGTGTGACTCGCTTAGGCGTGTCCTTAATCCGCAGCTTCCCCAGTCCACAGGGGGAGACGCCGCTGTTGGGGACAAGGGCTGTTTTTTTAAACACAGAAGTGAGGGTGGGAGCTGAGCGCTCCTGAGGATGGAGGTGGGGACATTTCTCAGGAGGCAGGAGAAAGGAGGGGGGGAATGAGGAGGGAGCAGAGGTGAACAGCGAAATCAGGGAGAGCAAACCCACGGAGGCTGTAGCCTGGCCTGAGTCGTCACTGGTGAGCGGCCCAGTGAGCCAGGGTGTGAGCCTGGTGTGGCGTGGCGTGTCTGGACAGTTAGGAATGAAAGTAAAAACAGGACCACCAGTGAGGAAGGTGCTGAATAGTCTTGGGGAGGGGATAATGGTGTAGGCTACAGCAGCAGCAAGGAGAAGGACAGTGACAGGCAGGTGGTGAGGACAGATGTGTCAATCACCTGCCAGAACGTGGGGTCCTGAGTGGAGAACAGTGGACCCGTCGATACCCATAGGAAGCAAAGCAGATTAGTCATGTGTGCATACACTTTTGTTGTGTGTTTTTTTTTTTTTTTTTTTTTTTTTTTTTTTTTTTTTTTTTGTGTGCTACATTGTGGCTTTCCTGTACATGTGCATGTTTTACCAGTACTGAGTGCGTGTGTGGGTGCGCTGTGTGTTCTGGTGGCTGGGTGTGCGTGTGGAGGTTCATGCAGGACTTCGTGCCTTGGAGGCCAGCGCTCTTCCAAACGAGCCTCCGCCGCGGCCCCTACAGACGGATGTGCTGTTTCCTAGTTTGGCTGTATATGGAGAGAGGAGGTGATAGCTGAGGTTAGCTCAGTGGCAGCAGAGGCAACATAAACAGCATGGCTCCCTAGGGAGTGAACCACAAGTAGAGCCGGAGGACGAGGCTACATCCCCAGCCTGGGCAGTGTTGCTCATGGGAGGGAGAAGTCTACCTTTAAAAAAATGCCAGGTTGCGGTGACACGCGCCTTTAATCCCAGCACTCAGGAAGCAGAGGCGGATCTCTGTGAGTTCGAGGCCAGCCTGGACTACAGAGCAAGATCCAGAACAGGCACCAAAACTACCTGTCTTGAAAAAGAAACCCTGTCTTGAAAAAAAAAAATGCAGGTAGTTTTTCCAGCCTGTGAATCATGGGTCAAGAGCCCAGAGCTGTCCAAGTGTTGCATTGGGTCCAGTGATAAGGAGGCACAGGGTAGCAGATGCGTGACACACTAAAATGGACCTTCCCCGAATCTCCCTCTGAGCGGTGATGATGATGGCTGCTTCTAGAATTTGAATAATAGCTTAACAAACAGAGCAAGTGTCTTGGAGACAGATACGGCTTCCGTCGCCGTCGGCTTTCACCTCAGACCTCTGGTCTGTCCCCAGTTCCCAGGGTGCGGAGACTGTGGGATGGAGCAGATCCCCTGTCTGACCCAAGCTGACAGAGTAGCTGCCAAGACCACCTTGACGTATCTAAAGGACGGCTCTCCTCTCTCCTCAGTGTCTCCCTCTGCACAGCTTCCTTACTGGAGGCAGAAACTGACCCAGGCTCCCAGGGCTCGCCCGCCTGCTGCCCTCCAGCCCTTTCTACTGAAAATTCAATTAGCAGAGCTTAGCTGGGTGCTGATCTCCACTATCAGGGAGATCAAAGGGACCCTTAATGCTCCCCTCAGTGGAAGCCGCACAAGGCCAGTACCACTGATGCCGAATCAAAGTGGGACCCTAAGTCTTCCCTCTCCTGCGGTGGAAGGCGACTCTGAGCTAGAGTATGCTGTGCCGATGGAATAGGGAGGGGACCTGGGATGTCCGTCAGGACAGGGTCAGTCCAGGGAGAATGGGGGTGCAGGGTGGTCACAGGTAGAGATCCCACTCTGGGGCCACATGCCGAATGCTGGGTTGCCACCAGGCAGAGGCCACCCAGCTGTCAATGTCTGAAGATTCTACATATCTATTCGGCTTTAAGGCACAAAACTTCAAAAACAACCTTTTGGTGGGCCGTAAAACAGACTGGTAGCTTTGGCAATGGAGACTGATGACAGCAAATCCTACACTGTTTTGTCTGTTGGTAGACAGGGTCTCGAGTAGCCCAAGCTAGCCTCAAACTCATTACGTAGTCAAGGATATCCTTGAACTTCTGCACCAAGTGCTGGGATTACAGAAGTATACCACCTCACCCAGTTTGTGCAGTGCTGAGGATTGAACCCAGGGCTTTGTGCATTAGAGGCAAGCATCCTACCCACCGAACCACATGGCCAGTCCTGGTGTTATCTACAGCTTTTAGTGCTCCAGCGTTTCTGTGTGGTCTTCACACTTCGTAGAGTAAGACCCAGGGTGAACCAAGTTCCTCTCTGTCTCTAGGACAAGCCCTGTGAAATGTTCTTTCTTCCAAAGCCTGGGATGGGATGATAGTCTCTGTTTTGCCCACATGTTCTTTTTTTCCCCCCAATCAGGAAATAGACCCTCTTGTTATCAAAGCTTATGGGAAGCCTGATTCTTATACCTGGGCCCCGAGAATCAAATACAATTTGTGAATTCTTTCTAGATAAATGTTACTTTAAACCATGCTAAAAACAATTGAGAGAAACACTAAAAAATAATTAAGAAGTAAAATAAAAAATAAAAACAATAAAGACAGGATTAGAAAGAAAGAAGTAAAACCCATTATTCAGACAGGCTATAGACTAACCTAAGGAATTCACATACACACCCTTACATGCAAACACACTTACATGCATACATATACCACAAGTGTACACACACACACACACACACACACAGGTGTACACACATACTACACAAACACACACACAGACACATAAAAAACACAACACACATGAATCACAGATGCACACACACACAGAGGCACACACAGGTACACACATACACAGACACACACACACAGTTGCACACACACAGACACATGCCCACTTTACAAGAACTACTAACCTAATTTGGACCCCAGGAGTTAGCTGTAGAACACATTGTTTTTCCGAATCCCACAGTGAGCCATCAGAAGGAAACCAGCTCCAGCTCCCCACTGTGGAAGAGGTTTCCTGGCTGAGGAATCAACTCACTGAGAAGCGCCAGACTGGAAAAGATCGGTGCTGCCCCGAGCAACAGACGCAGCAGAGGCTGTTCACTCACAGGATCAGAACGGTGGCTCCCAGCAGTGCAGATTCAAGGCTCTCTATCCCAGACCCAGAGGCAACTGGAAAGCGATTATTAAAAAACCTCCCACAGAAACGCAAAGGGTCCAGAACAGCCCCCAAGCAACCCTAAAACAAACAGACAGAAAATGGTGGAGACTTTTATTTCCCGGTTCCAAACTTCGCTCTAAAGCCAGGGAGGGGCATGAACGCTGGCCTAAGCCGACGCAGGGGTAAACAAAGTCAGAAGCCACACTAAGCCAGTTCCACAGTTAATTTTCAGCAGAGATTATCAGAGACAATCCAGTGGGGAAAATAAAATGTCATGCAAGAAAGAGGGGAAGGGGCAGGTGAGAGGGCTCAACTGATAAAACCGGACTGCAGCCAAGCCTGACAGCCCAAGTTCAATCCCCAGAACCCACACAGCAGAAGGAGAGAACCGACTCCTGAACAAAAGTTGTCCTTTGACCTCTCACGTGAGTCATGTGCACGCCACACACAAATAAATAAATGTAAAATAACTTATACAAGTAAACCAACCTCACTAATTTAGTTCTGCATACCACAGATTAAAAAACTTACCCACAAAGCCAAACGCTAAACGTAGGAGGGGAAAAAAAACTGAAACTTTTAGAAGAAAGTTATTATGAACCCATTGGGCAAACACATCTTAGCTCTGACTCTGAGCTATGATCAAAGAGAACATGTACAAACTGGACCTTGTTAATATTAAAACCCCTTGGTTTCAAATGCCACCAGTGAAATGGGAAACAAGGCATTGACTACGAGAGCACATTCCCAAAAATGTCTTGGACAATGACAAATGTCACCCCATTCTAAAGGGGAAGATATTTAAATAGATATCTCTCCAAAGACCATCTAGAAACGGCTGATTTATACAAACGCCCTCAGTACCATTAACTGTGAGGGAAATGAGAAATAGAACTCACAACGGGATGGCTGCGGCAGACGGAGAGCAGCCAGGGGCAGGCGCTGAGGACTCGGGGAACCGGAGCCCCAGTCAGGTCTGGGCATCAGGGCAGCCGCTTTAGAAGGGAGTCCAGTCCTTTCTTTAAAAGTCTAAGGTGAATATACCACACAACCTAACAACCCTACTCTTGGGTGTACATCTAAGGAAAATGAATGGCTATCACACACAGAGAGATATAGACAGACAGACAGACAGAGACAAAGACAGAGAGAGAGAGAGATTTGTAAATATTCACAGGTCACAGCAACTTTGTTCAGAAAGGACGAAAAGTAGAGACAATCCAGCGGTCTACCAACTCCCAAATAAGTGGATAAACAAAGTGTGGTCCATGCATACCACTGAAAGAGAATGAAATGCTAACATATGCAACAGCGGACGAAATAAATGCAATAAATGCGAGCCCCACTGTCAGTGAAAGTGGCCAGACCCAGAGAGACCACAGGCTCCATGCAGGGCGAGCCTCCCTCTAGGAGACAGTCCAAAGCTCAGGCACAGAAAGCAAGCCTGATGCTTCGGGATGCTTTCTCGAGAACAGGGGTGGCTACGAGTGAGGGTGGAGGGGTCCCCCTGCAGCACAGAAGTGTCCATCCAGTGTGAACAGGAGAAACCTGAGTGACGTCGCCGTCTCCCTCGCTCCCTTGGAGAGTGGCGGCTCTGGGAACCGTCCTTCTTTACCTGCCGGGGAGGAGCGAGCTGTCCTCACTCTCCCCCCTGGTTGTGGTGTTAAACTCTGACTTGGGACAAACGCCCACCAATGACCTTAAAGCTTAAACTGTCTGTTTCCAAATAACTCATTCCCATGACGCGTTTTTTTGGGGGGAAGGGGGGGATTATGCAGAGGTGAAGCGAACTGCTAACCACCGGGCTCCCTCCGTCCCCTCTTCAGCTCTACACAGCACCAAGGGCTCTATGCAGAGGTCCCCGTGACATCACCAGACCTCGCCGCCGCTGCCATGACAGTACCAGACGAAGGAGCAGAACTCACCGATTTTCTGATTGAAAATCTTGTCAAAGGTTATTTCGTTTCTTTCTGCAAGATACTTCTGCATCACGCTCCGGATACTGCAAGAAAAGAGCGGCTGTTAGAGCGTGGGTGCACAGTGCCCTGAAGACGCTCCAGTGTTCCCGCACGAGTGGCACTGTTTGAGGAAGCTTAGGGACATTCTGGAGATGGGACCTGGCTGGAGGAAGTGGGTTGCTAGGAGCATCACATACTGCCTGATCTTGGGTTTTTTGTTTGATTTTTGTTTTGTTTGCTTCTTTGTCTTGTTTTGTTTTGTTTTGGGGTTTTTTGTTTGTTTGTTTGTTTGTTTGTTTGTTTTTACCCAGATGTGAGCAAGCAGCCTCGGACTCCAGCATCCACAGCTACAAGCCTCTCTTGATGCTATGCCTTCCTGGCCACGGCAGACTGAACCCTTGTCTGAGTCAGGGTTACTACGGCTATGATGGAACACCATGATCATCAAAAGCAAGTTGGGAAGTAAAGGATTGATCTGGCTAATTCGTCCACATCATAGTTGTGGTGATTTGAGTAAGAATGGACCCCTGCAGACTCGTAGTTGAGTGATTGGGGGTGGCACTATGAGGTGTGGCCTTTCTGGAGGAAGCATGTCACTGGGAGTGGGCTTTGAGGTTTCAGGAGCTCAGGCCAGGCCTGGTCTCTGTCTCTCCCTCCTGTCCTCTTCTCCTCTGCTCTCTCTCCCTCCTTCTCCTCTCCTCTCCCTCTCTCCTCTCTCTCCTCTCTCTCCTCTCCTCTCCCTCTCCTCTCCTCTCCTCTCCCTCTCTCTCTCTCTCCCTGATGCCTGAGGATCCAGATGTAGAACTCTCAGCTCCTTCTCCAGCACCATGTCTGCCTGTACACCATGTTTCCCTCCATGACAATGATGGGCTAAACCTCTGAACCTGTAAGCCAGCCAGGGCAGGGACCTGGAGGCAGGAGCTGATGCAGAGGCCATGGAGGGGTGCTGCTTGCTGGCTTGTTCCCCATGGCTTGCTCAGCCTGCTTTCTTATAGAACCCAGGACATCCAGCCCATGGATGGCCCCACCCACAATGGCCTGGGCCTGCCCCCATCCATCACTAATTAAGAAAATGCCTGCAGCTGGATCTTAGGGAGGCATCTTCCAGACGGAGTTTCCCTCCTAGCTTGTGTCAAGTTGACATAAAACTGGCCAGCACAACCCTCAAACTATAAACCAGCATAAACCCTTCCTCTCTCTTGCTGTGCATTTGGTCACAGAGATCCAGCAGAGTAACTAAGGCGGAGGACAGCTGCTGGAGATGGACGTCATGGCTGTGACCTCCAGACCACGTGGCTCTTAGGCCTGCTGTTTGCACAGGAATTTGGAAGAGTTTGGACCTAGGGACTAGGGAAGCCCTAAATTGCTATTAGCAGAACTTAATGGGCCATTCCAGGAGATGTTCACAAGGCCGGAATGCCCCCAAACATGAAGACAGTGGCCACACCCAGCAGGTCCACCGGGACAAGAGCTGCCCTGGGGGCCAGGCCGGTAACCATCGGCATTACAAACAGTGTGGCTGCCTTCTTCCTGTGTCCCTAAAACCTGAGGGAGGCTGAAATGAAATGGGGTGAGGAATAGAGGCCACCTCAGGGTAGCGTGGCATCCAGGCCAGGGTATGGCTATTGCTCGAGCTTCTTCAGCTTAGTGACAGAGAGCAGAAAGATGAGCGTGTGAGAGATGAGCAGTTCATCAAGGAACGGGCAGGAATGTGAGCGAAGCTGCGGTTAATGGTCGGTCGCCTTGCTCACCCCTGATGTGAGGGGAGGGGCTTGG
The DNA here is from genome assembly GCF_004664715.2 of Peromyscus leucopus. NCBI lineage: Eukaryota > Metazoa > Chordata > Mammalia > Rodentia > Cricetidae > Peromyscus > Peromyscus leucopus. The sequence goes on from NC_051082.1 coordinate 3,396,608, forward strand.
TCCTGCCTCAACTGAGGGTACCAGGCTTTGCTGACCCCCATGGGAGGCTTTACCTTTTGGAGAGTGGATGGGGGGTGGGGGGAGGCTGGAAGGGAGCAGGAGGAGGGATGAGAGGGGGACCTGTGGTTGGTATGTAAAAATGAATAAACAAAAGTTTTAAATAAAAAAAAAAAGTTGCTCAGGGGATGTTGAAAAGTCAGGGCCTTGTAATTGTGATTAATTAAAAAAAAAAAAAAACACACAGAGACCCAGATCTGGGACAGTAGGAAGGACCTCGCTTACCAGGGTGTTGCAATATGAGGGGCGTGGCTGAGCAAAGACCCCCACCCCGACCCCTACACCCAGGCACCCAAGGAGGGTGCTTTCTCATTTTCAGCCACAGAGGGAAGCTGTGGTCCACAGGGTCGGGGTAGTGGGTGGGAGGTGGGATGGGGATGAGGTGGAGCGGGTGGGGGAGGGGTGGGGAGTAGCGGGCCACCTCTCAGATGGAACAGAATGTGCGACCATCCTCACGGTGCTGGTTTTCCGAGAGTGAGGACCCATGGAGGCTCGCACCTCGGTTCCAGAAAGCTGCTGAACCCTGGCCATGCGGACGGAGCAGGGTCACGGTCCCCGCAGGGAACTTCTGAGAAGGTGAAAGCCTAAGATGCACTGGGAGATCCCGGAGACAGAGGGTGTCAGACCAAGCTACAGGCACGGAGTAGATGGGGCCCAAGAGCGCAGTCGGTCACAGGGACCACAGGCAACAGAGCTGAGGGTGTGGATGCCCAAATCGGTTGGAGCCCACATGATGCCACCAAGAGCCCCGGATCCTGGACCTGGGGCTGTGGGATTCTGCTCTGCTGGTTGGATGTTGGATCTTTCCTCTCCAGGAGTTGATCACCCCCACCCACTTTGGGAATGGGAGTATTTACTCCACACATGTATGCTGGAAGTAAGAAACATATTTTTAATGTTACATGGACTTACAGTTAGGAGTTTGTCTTTAGTCCAGGAAGAGACTTTGGAGTTTTGGGTTTGTTTTGTTTTGTGACAGGGTCCTAGAATTCTCTGTGTACATCAGGCTGGCCCTGAACTCACAGAGATCCCCCTGCCTCTGCCTCCCAAGGACTTTGGTTAAAGGTGTGCGCCACCCAGGTCAGGCTGAGACTTTGTCCTTCTGAAAACAGGGTGGGAACAAGAAGACTTTTGAAGTGAGACCAGACACAGCGGCACCATGAGATGGCTCCGAGCCTACGGGGGCCCGGGGAGAAAGTCATGCTTTGGTGTGAAATGTCCCCCACAGGATCGTGTCTTTGAGCTCTTGGTTGCTGCTGGCGGTGCTCTTTGGGGGCCGTGTGGGTCCTTTAGGAGGTGGGGCGCAGCTGGAGGAAGTGGCCATTGGGGTATGGGTCTTGAGGTTCAGAGTCAGAACCCACTTCCTGCCCCATCCTTACTTCCTGATCCATCCAGATGTAGGCAAGCAGTTTCATGGTCCTGCAGCCACATCCAGAAGCTTCCTGCCACCATGCCACCCCCACCATAGTGGACTGCACCCTCAAACAGTGGGGTGGAGCAAACCCCGCCTCTTCAGAGGATTCTGACAGACATTTGGTTACAGCAGCGGGAAGAGGCGTCGACACAGTGGTGTATTTTAAAGACAACATTAAAAGTGCAGCGTGAATGACCCTGATCCACAGAGGGAGGAAGAGGGGGTCACTGCCCCTCAAGGATATCAGCTGTATGAGAGATTCCTCCCACTGCTATCCAGGACTGCAGGAACCATCCAGGGACTGATAGCAGCCAAGACTCCAGCCACCACCCTCTCCCAGGACCTGGGGCCAACTCTGTATGTGGAGAATCCATTTCAGAAGATGCCGAAACTTACCCTCAGTATTCACCTCTCTCTAAAGTATGCATGAGTATATGAGTATGCACATACACACCGCCTACACACCCTATTCATGCACACACATGCTCTTCACATAGTCCCATGCATGCACACACACCCCACACAGAGCCCCATTCATTGCATACATACCCCACACAGTCCCATGCATGCATACACATATTCCTCACACAGCCCCCATGTATGCACATATACCCCCCCACAGCCTCCTGCATGCATACATACCCCCTACACAGCCCGAGGCATGCACACATCCCCTGCACACAGTCCCAGAGATGCACATAAATGCCTCGTGTACACTGAGCACACAGCCCTATCCACATGCACACACACCATATGCACACTCCCACACAGCCCCAGACATGCACACACAGAAATCCTGCTATCAATCTCTTTCTTAAAAACAAAAGCAAAAGATTCCCCCCACCCACCCCCAGGTACAGGATTAGTGTTTTGAAATCATTTCCACACACCACCAATTTTAAAAGTGATTAAAAGGGAAGAGTCTAGTTACACTAAAATAAAAAACCTGAAATACTTTGAAATTAAAATCTTCCAAAACACGCACAAGACATTTATGGGGAAAATTATAAATCACAGAAAGAGAGAGAAACGGCAGAGTAGGGATATGTCCCGTGGTTATGAAGAGAAAGAATGAACATTAAGAACATTCAAAGATCTGCCAAATTTCATTATAAAGTCGGTCTGAGCCCATTAGGACCCCGAGGGGACTTTCACAGGATGTAGAAACAAGAAACAAATTATACAAAACAACACAGAATCTAGGGCAGCCAGTCCATTTCTGAAGGAGGAGCAGTAAGAGACCGGGGCTCATTATGAAAGAAGCATAATCAGGACACAATGACGCGTTCCCCGCAGAAGGAGCGGGGAGCTCAGAAAGCGAGCCCCACACACACTGAGCTGTGACGTGTGACCAAGACAGGAAATGGAGAAGGGGGAACTTTACAGTAGGTGAGCCCCAGGGCGCTGGTTCAAACGGAATGAAATCCAGTCCACCAGCCACTGACGGCAGCGAGTGAACAAGCGACCTCCATGGTTTACATTTACTGCGTGTGTGTCAATCTGCAGAGTGCCCGTGTGGAGGTCACCGGACGTGTGGGGTTTAATTCTCTTCTACCTGTGGGTTTGGGACACGGGACTCCCATTGTCAGGATGGTCAGCCAGGACCTTTACCCATTGGGCTCCTCCCTGGCCCAGAATTCCTTTTGTATAACCATTTAAAGACAAACCAAGGTATAATTCATTTTTAATTTTTGATGTATGTCATGTCTTAGTTAGGGTTTCTGTCGCTGTGAAGAGACACGCTACCGTGTCCTACCATGAACTAAACCTCTGAAACTGTAAGCCAGCCCCAATGAAATGTATTTCCTTTATAAGAGTTGCCATGGTCATGGTGTCTCTTCACAGCGATAGAAACCCTAACTAAGACACAAACACATGCGTCTATGGGAGCCATACCTATTCAAACCACCACGAGTCATAATTAAACGCATATCTTGGTAGCACTGGTAGGTGAGCCTCACACAAGTACACACAGCCTGTAACTCCTTGTCATAACAATAGATATCAAAAGTTTCCACCAGCCTTAGAAGGTGGAAATGCTTCTACAGATTTCTGGAGTCCAGGCAGCTAGGGGGGTCTTCCATACAGGCCACGTGACACAGGGACAAGATAGTGGCCTGCACTGACCTCCATGCCAGGCTGTCTTATCTCAGGAGCTTGCTTTTTTCTTTAGCCCAGCGGCTGCTCCCACACTCCACATTGTGGGTCCTCTGCTTTTCCCCAGCCAAGCTTCTGTGGCTGCAGAAATAGCCCGGGGTTTGCTGATCATTTGTTTGTGGACATCTGTGTTGCCACCAGTTTGGGATTGTTATGAATGATGGATACCTTAAATATCCATGCCCAAGACACTTTAAGGACAGGCATTGTCATCTCTTACAGGGAAGTACTGAGGAGTTCAGAGTGTTGGTCGCCTGGAGAACTCTATCACCCAGCCAGGGAAACCGTGCACGCCACCGTTCCAAGCACTTCGGTCATCTCACATTCCCACTGACTGTGTGTGATGCTTCAAGCTGCTCCTCCACCCCGTCCACACTTAAGCTATTCTCTCTAACTTTTAGACACGTTGCCGTGTGGAGAAGATCTTGTATTTTAACTTGCACTTCCCTCGTGAGCAGCGATGCTGAACACGTCCGTACCTGCTGACTGGGATCGATACATCTGCGTTTGTGAGGAGCCTCATCAAATAGTCCAGCTTTTCACTGGGCTGTTTGCCTGATTATCGAGTGTACGGCTTTTTTACGTAGCCTGGAAAGAACAGATGTCTACATGACTCCAGTTGTCTCCCTGAATTGGATCCTCTCATGTCTTCTCTTGGTTTATCATGGGGCCTTTCTGACACTGGTTTAGCTGATGACTTCCATGTTATGGATCATTTCCTTGACGGACAGTCTGTGCTTTGCAGTATTCATACCTCCAAGGCCATCTATATTTTTCCTTTAGAAGTTTCAGGGTTTTCAGAGCTGGAGAGATGGCTCAGTGGCTAAGAGCACTGGCTGCTCTCACAAAGGACCAGGGTTCGATTCCCAGCACTCACACCGATGACTCACAAACGCCTGTGACTCCAGTTCCAGGGGATCCAAGGTCCTCTTTTAGAACCCATGCACAGACACCCACAATCAAAATAACAAAATAAGCCTTAGCTGTAGCTCCCTTCAGGCCCAGTGTTCATTCCGGGCTGATCTCTGCACTGATAGGGTAAAAGGCAAAGGTCTTGTTCCCCATATTGTCCCTAACGGTTCACTGTTGTGTGACAAGACCATCCGATCCTCACTGAGTCATCCTGGACCCTCTGTGGAGCCAATACCACACACCCACAGGCCTGTGTCTGCCCCACCCGACCCCTCACAGAAGCACCATGGGGTCTGCTCTTCCTTGTTCCTTTGCTGGCCTGGGGAGTTTCACGGGTGACCTTAATTCTTTCTGAGGCAGCTTGGCAGTTCCTGAGTTCCCTCTGGGCCCTGGCGTAACTGCATCTCTCAGCTCCTGACATACCTGCCTTCATTTTCTCCCCATTCAGATGGCTTTTTAATTTCCCCTGGCACCTGTTCTGTGCACTGCAATTTATTTACGTCCATGTTGCTTATTTCTGAGTTCTTGGAGATGTCAGGTGCCCGCCAGGTATTGATCCTGGCTTAATTCTTCGGTGGCTAGAAAGCGCACACCAAATGGCTACGTTCTCTCTGGATTTGTTGATCTGTGCTTGACTGCCCAGCCTATAATCTATTTTTGAGTCTTTTGTGCACGTGGGAGCAGAAGGCATGGGTGTTGCTACTGGAAGAACTGACTGGCAAATGCTCGTTGGGTCGGGATGAGTAACGAACGGCGCCACTTAGATATTCCAGATTCAGGATTACCAAGTTCCTCTCTTATTTATTTATTTATTTATTTATTTATTTATTTATTTATTTATTTATTTTCTGTAAATTGCTGGGGTGGGGACGCAGAACTCACAGAACTCTGAAATTTTAATCCCGACTCTGTCCGTGTGTGGGTTTGATGATACCTGCCCTGTCTGTCTTGTAGCTCAATTAGACACACGAACGGGGGAGGGGGAGTGTCCGTGCCTCAGTGATGAGGGGACCCATCATCCCATCATCGAGAAACATCTCTTCTTGATGCATGTCACAGCCTGGGTTCTCCTGCCTTTTTCCTTAAAGCCTGACCAGGTTGCTGCAAGTTTCTCTCGGCTGGTGTCTGGGTGGGGTCTGCTCCTTAGCATCTTGTGTTTCCCCACCTGGGTGAGTTTCTGGCTGGCAGCCCACAGTTGGGCCTTGCTTCCCTGTTCTCTTAGACCGTCTCTGTCTTTTGAAGCATGTGGACAATTTGCATGGAATGTAACTATGTGTGGGGGTCAATTTAAGCAGATTATCCTGCTCTTGTGTTGTGTTTCTCATCAGCTCCTTTTCTTCACATTTTTTTTTTTTTTTTTTGAGCTAGTTTCTTAGCCATGGAAATGCAGGTTGAAAGGTTTGGGGTTTTTGGGGTTTTTGTTTTAATATTTTATTTATTTTGTGTGTGTACATGCACATGCCACAGCGTGTATATAGAGGTCAGAGCTCAACTCGTGGGAGTCAGTTCTCTCGTTCCACCATGTGGGTCCTAGGGCTGAGGTCACCGAGCTTGGCAGCAAATGCCTGTACCTGCAGAGCCATCTCACCTGCCTGACTAGTACAATGTTTCATAATCACATGGTCTGTTACCTCGATCCATCCCAAAACACTTCCAGTGTGCCCAGAGGATCCCCGTGTCCACTGGTGATCTAAGTCTGCTCCCACCAGAGGCTAGTCATCCACGGGCCATGTATCTTTGTACCTTGTGACCCCTAGAAATTCCATGTAGAGTATGGTCTTTGTGTCTGGCTGCTGTTGCAGAGGCGGCCTGTGGGTCCCTTTCTTCGGCATTGCTGAGGGGAATCCTGTGGCCTGCATAGACCACGTGACCCACCGATTCCTGATTCCAGGAACACATGCACTATTCTCCACATGGAGCTAATACCACAAAACCTCTGTGGACAGTGTCTGCCTTCTGGCCCCTGCATGGGCCTGGATGGTAAATTAGCCAGAGCAAGTGAGAAACGTGCCTTATCTGTCACCGGTGTGTCTTCTGTGGGAGAACAGCTCTTCAGATACTTTGCCAACTTTGAGGAGGACTGGTATTTTATTATTTAAAATTGAACAGCAGCTGGGCAGAGGGACAGCAGTGCCGTGGAGACCCTGCTGAGTACATGGTCCAGACAGCTCCACAGCTCAAGCGTCTTTGCCACTATCACTTGGCAGGGCCGGCACTCTGGTTCAGCAGGGAAAGGTGCCTGTGGCCAAGTCTGACAACCTGGGTTCAACACCCAGGACTCACACGGTGAAAGGAGAGAAGGGACCCCCACAAGCTGTCCTCCAACTTCAATGCACACCCCCACACACAGTTAATTAATGGAAGGACCAGGCACCCGATCTCCGCAAGCCAGGGGAAGAGAGGCGGAGCCCCAGCGCGTCCCTGTTAGACTCCGCGGCTAACCTGACAAGCTCCACCTAAGGCCTGGCTGTTTTATTCTAGTGTATAAATATTTTGCCCGGTAGGCATCACGTTCCCGTAAAAGTCTAGTTGCACAGGAAACAGGTGGGGAGACCAGGCCAGCTGGTGTGTGCGAAGTGCTCGGCAAACCACGCACACCCAGACGGCAGTTGTCACCATTCATCAGGGCCACAAACCACAGGCCAACTTTTCTTTAAGAAAAAGGGCTCAGCAGTCACTTCAAACTGTAAGTCCCTCGGAAGCGAAACCGCAAGATCTGGGTGTTTTGTTTTCTAATGTACAGTTGCTAGAGATTTTCCACAAACAACTCATTAGGCACACAACCCAGAACCAAATATCCAAAGTCACCATGGAAACTTTGCCTCGCTGTTTAAGCCACCAGACCACACAGGCTGCTACAGTAGGCTGTGTGAATGTCTCACCATGCAAAGGGGGCCAGCTCCTCCCCAGCCTCCTCCATCCCCCAGCTTCTCCCTCACCTCCTCCATCTCCCCAGCACTCAGTCCCCCATATAAAACCCACAGCTGTGAACCATCCAGCACCCACAGTCTTTGTCCCGGAAAGCTCACAGGCCAGTGAAGCTGTGTGACCTCCAAGCTCCTTGTGCTACTCCAGCAAGAGCTGGACAGTCAATGCCATGTCATGGGGTGTGTGTGTGTGTGTGTGTGTGTGTGTGTGTGTGTGTGTGTAGTGTGATGCAAATGTATGCCCACATGTGTGTTCCAGCAGATGGAGGTAAGAGGTCAATGAGTTTCTTCCTCTATCGTGTGCCATTGTTTTTCTATTTTTCTTTTCATTCATTTGTTATCCCATTTATCTACTTACTGACTGACTGATTGATTGATTGATTGATTGATTGATTGCAACAGGCTAGCTCTGCTTCCATGGCTGCTCCCTGTCCCTGCTGTCCTCACTGCCCTTCCGGTGGGCTTCTGCTCCAGGTCTGACCCCAGCCTTGGATGCATCCTCAGCAGGAGCAGGGGAGCAGGGCAAACCAACCTCATTTTAAGGTTGTGACCTTGGCTGGCCCAGAACTCACAGAGATCCACCAGACTCTGCTTCCCAAGCAATGGAAGACGTGCAATAGCATGCCCGCACCCTGCATGCAACACCTTTTTTGAGACTGAGTCTCTCCCTGAGCCTGGAGCTCACAGTCTCCATGAGGTCAGCCGGCCAGCCATCCACAGGTATCCTCCTGTCTCCACCCCCTGCACCAGGGCTACAGACAGGAGCCACTGGGTGCGTGAGTTCTGACGACACAAACTCTGGTCCTTCTAGTTGCACGGCAAACCCACCTTCCCAGTTCCCTCTCCTTCACACTACATCAAACATACTTGAATTTCGTTGCCCAGGTTCCAAGGGGCAGCACTGGACTGCACCTCATCCAACCCTGTCCCCCTGCATCTCTGCACAGCTTACCCTAGGGGGCCCAAATAAACAACTCTGACAGGACAGTGCCAGAAGAGTAGCTGGAGACTGAGATCTGAAACCCACCAATCCCAATTGGCCAAGTGCAGCCAATGAATGAGCCTCTGGCATCCCGGATCCTTCATGCTGAGGGGGCTGTTCCTCACCATCCTCCATCTCCATCTGAACAGAGAAGAACCCAGACAGCCAATAGACAATGCACCTCAAGAATTAGCGGGGTCCCATGACCAAGTTCTCAACAGTGGAAGCTTTACCAGATGGGACAAGCTCTTCCACGTCACTTCCTTAAAATGAAGTTGGTTTGCCCTGGCTCCTCCCCTGCTCCTGCTGAGGATGCATCCCAGGCTGGGGTCCGACCTGGAGCAGAAGCCCACCGGAAGGGCGGTGAGGACGGCAGGGACAGGGAGCAGCCATGGAAGCAGAGCTAGCCGCTCACTGGCTTCTTGTCCTTGCCAAACCCGGGGTCATGAGAAGCCAGGCACCGGGGCGCACACCTGCGATCCCAGCACTGGGAAGGAGACAGGCGTTCCAGTGCTCCGGAGCCGCCCAGCCCAGCCTAATCAGGGAGCTCGGGGAGAGACTCGGGCCAAGAAATGAAAAAAGCGAATGTGGAGAGCAGCAGAAGGAGACAAGGACGGTGACCTCTGACCTCCACAGATGTATACACACACACACACACATGTGCATGCTCCCCTACATACGAATGCATATGCACACACATACACATACACACACGTGCATACTCCACCACACATGCAAGCATACAGACACACACAGAGACACACACACACACACACACACACACACACACACACACACCACACCCCGAGCCCTTCCACAGTGATCCTGATGTAACGGGATCTTAAACCACACCCTGCCCAACAGCACTGACCTTCAGTAAACCCTTAGGGCCCTCAGCTTCCCTTTATCTCAGTTTCTCAGACAACCGACACCAGGGAGGCCAACGGCCAAGGGTGGCATCCGGTACCGACACGGACGCGGAGCCTTCAAGTTACTTTTCAAAACAAAATGAGCCTCCCAGGAAACGTCCTCCCAAGGCTCCAGGAGTCCAGCCCCTCCTGCCTTGCCCTGAGCCCAGTGCGTTCTAGCCTCCTCCTGTCTTACCAGTCACCAAGAAAGGGTTAGGTTCCTCAGCTAGTATTTTTCTCACGTAAGGCTCCCCAGAATTGTCTAGAGAAAATGATTCTTGCGTCAGATACACTGGCGCACACCTTTAATCCCAGCACTCAGGAGGCAGAGGCTGGTGATCTCTGAGTTCTCTGCCAGCCTGGTCTACAGAGGGAGTTCCAGGACAGCCAGGGCTACACAGAGAAACCCTGTCTCAAAAAACCGAACACCAAAGCCAAAAAAAAACACAAGAGTCTCACAGCTTAAGGAAAGCTACCGAGTCCATTGTATCCAAACCTGCAGTTTAAAATAATGTCACCTCCTAGAACAGTGGTTCTCAACCTTCCTAAGGCTACAACCTTTTAATACAGTTCCTCATGTTGTGGTGACCCCCATCCACGAAATTATTTTCCTTGTAACTTCATAACTGTAACCTTGCTACTGTTATGAATCACAATGTAAATATCTGTGTTTTCCAATGGTCTTAGGCGACCCCTGTGAAAGGACCATTTGACCCCCAAGGGGTCGCAACCCACAGGTTGAGAACCGCTCTCCTAGAACTGTGTTTTTGCACCAACAAATGAATCCAGGAGTTCCTGATGCCATGAGCATAAAGAACCTTGTCTTAAAGTTCAACGCTTTGGACATCGACCATACCGTATACAGGGCAGCAAACTCCCTCTCTTTGGGGGGGTTGGGTGGGGATTGAACAGAACCTAGTGTGTGTCAGTCAGGCAAGGGCTTCTCCTGCCACGCTTTCATATCCCCAGCACTCTCCACTAGGCTGCCCACTCTGAACTTCGTCAAGGTAAGTCACAGGCCTTCGACCTGTGAGCCTCCAGCCTCCAGCCTCAGCCTCCCAGGTAGCTGGGATTCCAAGCCTGCACCCCCAGGCCTTGCTTTTTTTTTTTCTTAAACACATGCTCTCCCTGGGAGGATGAGGAATATTCAGCTGATAGCCATCCGTGTGCTGGGTTCCATGCCCCCTGCCCTGCAGGGCCTCATCTAGAGGAGGCCTGGAGAACCCGGCCAGGACAGTGGGGCCTGCACACTCTCGCGCTGTTCAGGGCTGCAGCTCCTGACCGGTTCCACGGGTGAGGAGGAGGAGAGAAGCAGGGGCGGGAGGCGCTGGCTTTTCCAGGCCAGGAGAACACAGCACATAAATGCGCCAAGGGCCGGTAATTTTCCCTTTAAATGCAGGGAGACAGAAGCCAGCGGGCGGCATCCATGGTGGGACTGGCTCGCCTCCACGGCACAGTGAAGACTCCTGAATGCCCACCACCACGGCATCAGGACCCATGCGTCTGCTGCAAAGAAGCACCTCCCTCCCGAGTCTGTGAGGAGGAACTGGCCGGCAAACACTGACTCACTGACAGAAAAGGCCTGCGCCCTCACTCAGCACTGGCCCGGCCGGCCGCCTCCTCCCTGAAGCATTGTGAGTCCAGCAGACACGTCATTAAATGAGTATTGCCCAGCAGAGAAGTAACAAGCTAAGTCGCTCCATCCGAGGACAGTCACCCGACGCACCCCTAATCTGAAGACCCAGAATTCAAGATACTCCTGAATCTGAAAGCATTGTGTGTTTGTTTTGATGCGAGGCCCTCACTAACAAGATGCCCCTTAGGGCCACGGTTGGGTGGTGTGCGTGACCCAGGGAGCTCCGTGATTAGACTCGTGTCCTATCTCATTATATACCTGCAAATATCCCAAAATCTAAAAAGACAAATCCCCAATCCGGGGACATCTCTGGTCCATGCACCTCTCCTAAGGGCACTCAGTCTTTCAGGCTAGCGTTCGCCAACTTGGGCCACATGAGAACTTCCGGTTGGGGTCTTCACATCCCTCGGTCTCCCCGACACAGTCTGCAGTCTCAGGGTTTGCTTAGGGGAGCCCCGTGTGTCCCCCAGGCTCGCAGACGTAAGTTCCCAGACGTAAGACATTAAATGCTCTGGAACTTGTTTTTGCACACCACGGAGAGGGATGACAATCTTGCGTGATAGCAACTGTCGGAGCTCCCCACCCCCCCACACACTCCTTCCCCCACAGCTCAGTTACTTGTTCATAAATCTAATCCGTGGACTGTGGATGCGGCCATCTGGGTTTTTCTTTTGGCAATCACCGACTGGTTACTCTGTCCCCTTCCTCTCCTGAGTCAGTGAGGATCCACTGACTTTACGGTCTTCACTGACTTTGTTCAGTGGTGGGGATGGAACTGAGGGCCTGGTCCCCCGTGGGGCGAACGCTCTACCACCGATGAGGTCCCCAGCCCCTGTGTTTTCTGGAATGAACAAGCTCTCTGGAGGCGTACTGACATCTGGACACTGCTGCACCTGCTCTGGAAACTGTCGCTCTCTATTATCCGGAGTCTCTTTAGTAAAACTTTGCTTCTCCCCCTACTGGTCTTAGCAACCCATCTGGAAACGCGTTCATTGTTGTGGGGGGGGGGAGGGGGGAGGTTATGCGCATGTCGCGGTGAGCATGTGGAAGTCAGAAGACAGGCAGCTTGCGGAAGTTGGTTCTCTCCTCCCACCATGGGGGTCCTGGGGATCGAACTCGGTTCACCAGGCTCAGCCACAAGCCCCTTTACCTGCTGAGCCAGCTCATAGGCCTTCAAATGATTTTTAAAATAGAAAGCAGTTGGGGGCATCTTAATAAGAAGATGGGGGGTGACAGCCAGGCGCTTCCTATCTCCCCACCAGGTTTCCTCATCGGCACTGCAACCCTAGACCTCAAGGAACTTCAGCAAAGCTCTTTGCACCAGGAAGTCGTCGATGCAGAACACTGTGCATCTGTACGACACTGTCACTGTCCACTTGTGTGTGACAACCGAGGCCCTCCACCGTGAAAGAATACAGCACCTTCACCCCTCGCCATCACCACAGAAGCCCCCAAACCAGGCTGCTTGCCCAGCACGCACCAAGCCCTGGGTTCCACCCCAGCACCACACAAACAGGGCACAGTGGTGCCTTCCGTAACCTCAGGACTCCAGAGGCAGAAGTCAGAACATCAGCTATTCAAGGTCATCCTTGGCCACACAGTGAGTTTGAAGCCAGCCTCTGCTACATGACATCCTGTCTCAAATAATAATAATAATAATAATAATAATAATAATAATAATAATAATAGTTATTTACTAATATTATTTTATTATTATTCTCAGCCAGCAAGAGTGGAGTATAAAGATACCCAGAACCCATCCTTAGCAGCTACCAGGACTGGGGACCCCTCTGCTTCCCACACTCCCTCCACCTCTTAAGGTATTTTAAATCAAATCTCCAGCAGCAGGTCCCCGATCCTGTACCGCTCCATCCGTGCTTCTCAAAACTGTGGGCATTTCCTCACACGGACCCGGGGCACTCTGCCCTGCCGCGCCCCAACCCCTCCATCCCAGAAGTAACTGTGACTCCTGAAGGTGCACAACCCTGTCGCTCTTCAGGGCCAGTCTTCCCATGGTGGTGGGGCTTGAATCAGGATCTGGTCAAACCCACCTGTCCCTGATTGTCACCCAATGCTGTGGCTCTGCCCGGACCCAGGGCCGTTAAAGAAAACGTCACAGAAAAAGTCTACGACACAGCGTGGAATGAGTGACCAACAGCCACCAGCGGAGTCTCTGAGGGTCTCACGTGCAGGCATGTACAAAGGGAAGCGAGAAGTCGGTGTCGTGGTGGCTGCTTTCCTGCAGACCAGTCTACACGTCAGGTCCAAACTGCTGCGGGAAAGTGGAGGGACGATGAAACCACAGGACTCGTCACCTCCTCCTAAGTGGGCTCTGCCGTCACGTCACGGGCACTGACTGCCCCAGACAGATGGGAGAGAGCCACAAGCCAGGCTGAGGAGAAGCCGCCAAAGGGAGCCGCCCCAGGTCTGTGCCCCAGGTCAGTCTACAGCACAAAAACACAGGCCTGCATCTGTTTTCACGTGGACCCAAGCCTGCCAGCCGCTGATCAGACCCTGGATGTGTCTGTTGCAGGGGGGGGGGGGAGGCAGGAACCCACTCTTTACATCAACACTAAACCCTTCCCACCCCGAGGGTTCAGACTGCAGTGCCAGGACACCAGCCAGGGCGTGCCCTGGTCTACACTTCAGGTCCTGTTGACAAGACCCGCTGCCCTGTTCTTTTTCCAGTCAGGGTGTCTTTGTAACAGAAGAAACAGCCATTTCAGAGGGCTGGAGATCACTCGGGAGTGCGCTCGCCTGCCTTGCCAGCGTGAGGACTTGAGTTCCGGTCCCAGCGCTGGAGAGGCGAACCCTGGGTGAGCTCTGGGTCAGTGAGTGACTTTGTCTCAACAAACCCAGGTGGGCGGCTTCCGAGGGACAAAATCTTTGGTGGACCTCCGGCCTCCACATATACACACACATGCAGTTCCATGTGCACCTGCATGTCGCGCGCACACACACACACACACACACACACACACACACACACACACGGGCATGTAACTCATGACCACAAATTTAGTCAGAAATAGTGAGGCCACATTGCAGGTGTGCAGTCCCTCGCTCAGCTTGCTGACACTGGAGTCCAGGGTTGAGTGGACCTGTGACTCACCACCGAGTCCCTCAAGCAGGCATGGGAGGGTTTCTCTCTCTCTCTCTCTCTCTCTCTCTCTCTCTCTCTCTCACACACACACACACACACACACACACACACACACACACACACACACACACACACAGAGCTAGGCAAGCACTCTACCGCCCCCAGACCCTCCAGACACCCATACTTCACAAAGAGGATACAGGCAGAATATCACAGCCTTCGATGTCTTTGAAGCTAAAACACAGACTTCGGTATTGAGCAGACACATGAAGGTTGATTCATGGAACTCTTCGTCTAATTTTAACTTAAATCCCTATCAAGAGCCATGGAGATACAGGTAGAAACCCTGGACGAAACAACTGCAAACCGTAGGAAGTCTTCTTGCGAGGATGTCTTCCATGTGAAATACTAGAAACCCCCACACACACACACACAAGCTGGCAGATCACACCAGCGCACACCAGGGTGTGTTGCTCGGGAATGTGATTCAGGATGCCGCACTGGAAGGGAGGGAGAGCGTTGGCACTTGTCTAACTCCTGAGGTCCGGGTCACACCCAGCTCTGGAGACAGCAGAGCTTGGCTGCAAGGATTCCGGAGAGCAGAAGCCTCCCCGGCTAATGGGATGTGTGTTTCTGCATCCCTGAAATGCTCCTCTTATTGTCCTCACGAGGCAAGGTAACCCATCAATACGATCAGGGCCCACCTTCCTCCTTCAACATGGAAAGCCTTCTAGCTCACGGGGCACCCACTTAATGCGAAGTGTGTGTGGAACCCACACATCAGTCCACATTCTCATTCGCACCCTGGTCTGAAAACTGACAACCACAGATTTTCAAAGCATTCACAGGGCCTAAAACCTCTTTCTAAAAACAGAACTTAGAAGTAAGCCGGCCACACATTCAACACCCAAGATACCTTGCCTAAAGCAGTCACGGGGATTTTACGTCTGTCTTCTTGACATCTTTGTGAACTTTAGGATTCTCATTTAAACGGAGCCACTCCTGTACTTTATGGATTATGAGGTGACGTGCACACCTCATTGTACACAAGATGACAAGGAACCAGAGAACTTCCCATGAAAGCCAAGGCAGGCTGGGGAGCTGCCATACTTGGGAGGCTGTGTTCTGGAGAACCCCAGAGGGGCAGGAAGAACCCAGCATTTGGACTGTCCTACAGGACAGCCTTGTGGCACTACAGACATTCCAAAGGTGTCAGAAATGTGTGACTGGACTGGACTGGTCGCTCTCCAAGAGCCCTTCGAACACGAGAGAGTCAGCTCCTGTGGGTTTTGCAGTCTGCTCAGGTCTAAGAAAGAGTGGGGGGGGGCCGCGGCAGCGGGAGAACTGCCCTCTGCTCTGCTCACTCCCCGGAGCCACCTAGAGCATCATACACTCCTGGCTCATTTCAGGGAAGGAAGGGCACCAAGTCAAGAGCAGAAGGCCTGTGGAGACCCCAGATCTCACCCGGAAGGATGGAGGGGTGCAGGGGGAGAGAGAAAGGGGGAAATGCTATGTAGAAGGTTCTAGACACACAAGGCCACTTTAGGCAGCTCAAAGAAAAAAGCCAAGGAGGCATCTGGGATGCACACCCACTTCTGGTTCTAGGGCTCAGCAAGCAGCTGTTCTTCCCTGGCCCAACTAGTCCATCCCCCCAACTTTCCAGGGTTCTGCCTCCATCTCCTCCAGGCAGCCTGGCACCAAGCCCCCAATACAAAGCTTCACATCTAAGGCAGTCTAGTTTGAGCTACACACACACACACACACACACACACACACACACACACACACACACATACATACACACACACACATACATACACACACACACATACATACACACACACACATACACACACACATACATACACACACACACACACACACACACACACACACACACACACACACTTCCATTGCTCCTCCCTTTTTTTGAGTTTTGAGACAGGTTCTCATGTAGCCCAGGCTAGCCTCTAACTCACTGTGTAGCAAAAGATGGCCTTGAACTCCTGACCCTCCCTGCCTCCACCTCCCAAGTACTGGGATTACAGCTGTGGACCACCACACCTTGCGTACAAGGTGCTGGGGAATCACACTGAGGTTTCCATGCATGCTGGGCACATGCTTCTGCCATCACATGTTTCTGCCATCACACGCTTCTGCCATCTGATGCGCACTCCCGGCCACTGTCACACACTTTGTGAAGTGTAGCGACGCCCTGTACTGCACACAACCCCAACAACCAGACAGTATGATGGAAGACTGCATTTTCCTGTGTCTGACGATCGCCAGGAGACTTCCGCTTGTTCCACGCTCTACTAATGAATGAATAAAAATACTTAGGACAGGGGTTTCTGTGGGAGCATTTTAAGGTCAGGAATGAGTAGGTATTGTGTGTGAGAGGTAGGGAAAGTGAAGACAGGGGTCGGAGACTTCCCAAGGCTCTCCTAGAACCTTCCATTCTGCCACATTCATCGCTGATAGGAGAGAGGATACAGGAGGCTGATGGACCTTGATGGCAGAGGACTCTCCGGTCACTCTGCCTGGAGGTCCTGGCCACCTCCTCTCATATGATCCCCACTTCCTGCTCCCAACACCACAGTAGGACGGAGCAGTGTCAGACAAGTGCATAGACCCAAGGCGGAGTCCAAGCTGACCTTCACCGACTACCAGTTATCCAGATGGCCTTCACCAGCTACCAGTTATCCAGATGACCTTCACCAACTACCAGGCATCCAGATGGCCTTTACCAACTACCAGGTATCCAGATAGCCTTCACTGACTACCAGGTATCCAGATGGCCTTCACCGACTACCAGGTATCCAGATGGCCTTCACTGACTACCAGTATCCGGATGGCCTTCACTGACTACCAGGTATCCAGATGGCCTTCACTGACTACCAGGTATCCAGATGGCCTTCACCAGCTACCAGGTATCCAGATGGCCTTCACTGACTACCAGGTATCCGGATGGCCTTCACTGACTACCAGGTATCCAGATGGCCTTCACTGACTACCAGGTATCCAGATGGCCTTCACCAGCTACCAGGTATCCAGATGGCCTTCACTGACTACCAGGTATCCAGATGGCCTTCACCAGCTACCAGGTATCCAGATGGCCTTCACTGACTCCGTCCCCCCCCCCCCACTACCAGGTATCCAGATGGCCTTCACTGACTACCAGGTATCCAGATGGCCTTCACCAGCTACCAGTATCCAGATGGCCTTCACTGACTACCAGGTATCCGGATGGCCTTCACTGACTACCAGGTATCCAGATGGCCTTCACTGACTACCAGGTATCCAGATGGCCTTCACCAGCTACCAGGTATCCAGATGGCCTTCACTGACTACCAGGTATCCAGATGGCCTTCACCAGCTACCAGGTATCCAGATGGCCTTCACTGACTACCAGGTATCCAGATGGCCTTCACCAGCTACCAGGTATCCAGATGGCCTTCACTGACTACCAGGTATCCAGATGGCCTTCACTGACTACCAGGTATCCAGATGGCCTTCACCAGCTACCAGGTATCCAGATGGCCTTCACTGACTACCAGGTATCCAGATGGCCTTCACTGACTACCAGGCACCCGGATGGCAGAACTCTTCTCTGTAATGCCACACATAGAAAGTATTTAAATATGTGTATGATTTGGCCAAAGCACAGAGGACCCGAAAGATGATTTCTACAATTAGAAGAGACATTTACAGGATATGAGGACCAACCCACAGAGCAATCAGAAGGCCTAGGGATTCCAATTCTGTATGAATGATGAGCCTAGAAATTGAAGAAGGAAGACGTGAGAGACCGGAGAGGTGGATGGGGACACCCAGCTCCACCAGACACCAGTGGCACAGGAAGAGGCGCCTCAGCCTGGCACACAGAAGGCCCTGAGTTTGGACCCCCAACACCACATAAAAGCCACTGTGATAGTGCATGTCCAACCCCAGATCTGAAATGGAAGTAGAGGCAGGTGGAACCCTGCAGATTGCTGGCCAGCCAGTCCATCTGAACCAATGAGTCTCAGCTTCAGCAAGAAACCCTACCTCAAAAACTTAAGGTGGAAAAGCCAGGCCTGGAGGCACACGCCTTTAATCCCAGCACTTGGGAGGTAGAAGCAGGTGGATCTCTAAGTCTGAAGCCAAACCTGGTCTACATAGTGAGTTCCAGGCCACACATACATGCCCAGTGTCTTAGTCGGGGCTACTGTTACTGTGACAAAACACCGTGACCAAAAGCAACTTGGGGAGGAAAGGGTTTATTTGGCGTATGCTTCCACATCACTGTTCATCACCAAAGTAAGTCAGGGCAGGAGCCTGGAGGCAGGGGCTGATGCAGAGGCCATGGAGGGGTGCTGCTTACTGGCTTGTTCCCCATGGCTGGCTCAACCTACTTTCTTAGAAACACCAGCCCAGGGATGGCTCCACCTACCATGGGCGGAGCCCTCCCCCACCAATCCCTGATTAAGAAGCTGCCCCACAGGCTTGCCCACAACCTGATCTTAGGGGGGCGTTTTTCTCAGTTGAGGCTCCCTCCTCTCCGGTGACTCCTGACATAAGACTATCCAGGTCACAGAGTCCGTCACACTTCTGTTCCCACTGCCGGTGTCCGCAGAGGGACACAGCGACAAGGAGACGGCCATGCTCACCTCCTTTCCCAACGGGAGCCTTCACACCTCATCGGTCTCTAATAAGAGGTTTTTTGAAATAGTGATTTTTATTAAGAATAAAGCTAAATACGTTATCTTTTCCTAGAAATGGAAGTTGAGGGGGGGCGGGGGTCAGCACTGCCTTTTTTCTGAGCAAACGCCCAGGTGGAAACCCTGTCTGGAAGCTGGGATGAGGCGATGCTGACCACAACTCCTTACTACACTCCAGCAAGGACGAACGCCACGCTCTTTCCCTGAGTTACCGAACCTCGCCCTCCTCATGGGGAACAAGGCTTCACCTGCAGATTTACTTGATCATAATTACCCTCCTCAGAGGCGCCAGAGGAGTCCCTGCGCTCTCACAGCCTCTGAGGACAGTCCTGATATCTCAGAGCTACACCAGTGACTAAGATCTCCTAACACGACCTTTCTCCAAAGTAAACAAAAGGTTTCATCCATGCCTTGTACAGTAAGAGGTGAGAGTGTGTTGGCTCTTCTGTTCAGCTGGGGGAGGTTCAGCCGTGCCGTGGGTAGAATGGCGAGCCCGGATTCACATCCTACATCCTGCACCCCGTACCCTGGGTCCCCTGCCATCCCTCCCCTGGTATCCTTGAGCATGTGTGAAGCAGGAGAATGGTATGCAGCTGCTGTGGCTACTACAGCAACACTTCAGGCACCAAGGCTGGCAGAGGCGATGTTGCCAGTGACATTATTTCCTGTGCCATTCATTACCCAGCAGACACGGTTCCTTGGTCAGGGTGTTGGGGGCCCCAGGGAGAAAAGCCCCCTATTTCTTCCAACCTCATGTCTCCCTCACGGCGTCTCCTCCAACCCTGACACCCTTCCCCGAGTCTCATCCTTGTCTTCCTGGGGGTTTGGGGAGAGCCAAGTTCTGGGCAAGTGTCTCCCAAGATTGTCTCTAAGAACAGATCATCAAAACAAGGACTGCCTGTACCTCAAAGAGACACACGGGGGCCCTGGATTTCAAGCATTTTACAGTGTTCCACTGGGCAGGACCCAAATTGATTGCTCCAGAACATCTGTTACCAAGGACCGGCAGCTGTGAGCATCCCGTGCCTCTCCAAGTCCCCGGCACAAATTAACTTTGACCAAGAATGAAATAATAGTGGAAAGGTCAGGACAAATTGCCTTTTGAATTTGTGCCTGTTGGGAAGAAGTGCTTTCTCTCTTGGAATGACTCCTATGGAAGACGAAATACTTTATTCCCAAGGCTCTAGGGGTTTGCTCGTTTGTTTGTTTGTTTGTCTGTCTGTCTGTGGTGCTGGGGGTGGGAGCGTTGCAGAGAGCCGCCACCTGGACACTCCCCACCGCTATCAGTACTCATCACATTTTCCAGGTTAGACTTCGGGCACAGAACAAAACCAGGAGCATCCTAAAAGCTGAGCAGGGAGGGCCATCTCAAGAGATCACGTGTAACGGCAGAGAGCCACACCCTTTCCACATTGGTCCCAGGGTTGGGGGGGGTAGGGGGGGGATTGTTTGACAGACAGGAGACACGAACAGCCATGTCACTTATGTGTTGCCAAGCGTGGACAGCTCTTCACGGGTCATGAGAAAGCTCTTCGAGAGCACAATGTGTTCCGCAAATGCAGAACCACAGAATCCTGCCGGTCCGGTCCGGGGTAGAACAGAGCAGTGGGGCACCCACACTTGAAAGCGAAGCTCTTGCCCGGGTCGACCCACTGTGTCTTGACTATTAGAGGCCCTAGTGGGAAGGGCCGTGTGGCGTGTCAGAATATCCCCGCGCCCGGCGTCTGAGAAACGGGTCCACCACTGCTACCGACTCAGGATAAGAAACAACCAACAGGGCCGGGGAGATAGCTCAGAAAATCAAGAGTGTGAGGACCTGAGTTCGGATCCCCAGAACCCGCATAAAGAGGGACAGGTGGAGCACATCTGTAATTTCAGTGTTGCTGTTACAGCAAGATGGGAGACAGAAGCTGGAAGTGTGTGGGTCAGCTGTCCCCGGCCCATGCAGCAGCGAGCAAGACCTGGCCGGCAAGGCGGAGCATGTGGACTGATAGTTGAGCTTGCTCTCTGGCCCACGGTCTCAGCCAGGTTCTTTCTGCTCTCCCGGTTATTCTGCACGAGTGATTGACCAGAGGGGCTTCCTAATGGAGGGCCCAACATCGTCAACGTCCAAGAAACCGAAAGGGCTTCTCAGGGGAAGACGAAGCCTCATTACTCAACTTCCTCCAGCCACGTGTGACTCCAGGTCAACTCAATAACATTCTGTTTGGAAAAGGTCAACAGAGAAGTGGACCCAGTGCGAAGAGCTGTCTTAGTTAACGGGAATGACTAAGAGCCTGACTCTCGGGGCCCTCGCCTGTGAGTTAGATCCAATTCAATCGGAACATTTCTTGTCACTGAGGCATACAATGGACACCGCAGATAAATGAGCTGGTTGAGGGTCACAGCCACCACCTCCAACAGGCCCCATTATCAGCCCCATTAGCCCAACAAATGTTTGGGTGAACTAAAGCAGAGATGTGATTTGAACAGCCTTCGGAGGATTTACACCCATCGGCCCGTTAATTGAATAATATGTCAACATAACAAAATGTTTGCCTCTTGCCTTCTCGGGGGAGGCCAACTCTCCCCTGGGCTCAGTGTTCCGTTTTCCCAGATCCCTCGTAACAGGCAAAGGAGGCTGGGCCCTGCAGACCAGTTTCGTTATCATTAACACGATACTGTCTGGTTCTGTTGAAAACTGGGAAGAGGCAGAGTCGCTTGAGATCAGGAAGCAGGAAGAATATGGACGGTGACCAGATAATTAGTTGGAAATATTAAAAAAAAAAAAATCAATAGTGACAGACCAACAGGCAAGTTCAAATACATGTTCCTCGTTAGGCAAACACAACTCTGAACAACGCCTTCCAGCAGCCAAGGCACCGGGAGGGACTGTCACCGGGGGGTCGTTACTCTTAAGGGCTGAAGTCACTAAGACGGACAGACAAGAGGGGGACAGACGGCCTGATTCAAGAGTCTGCCTGAAAACTGGCCACAGAAGAGCGGTCCTCGAGAGCGTCTCTCCCTGACTTGATTATCCTGCTGACGCCGCCCCTCAGCCTTAGAATGCCCGGGCTTTGCGAGCTCAACTGTATACACCACCACTTCTCCTTCGAAAGAAAGCATGACCAACGACAACGACGAAGACCGTGGGAACACAGAGGTGTCGGTACAGGGAAGTGAAGGCCCCGGGCACTGGGGTTGGTGTGCGCCCCAGGGTGAGAGTGCAGAGGAAAAGCCCAGCTAGGGTTCAAAATACCAAGAAAAAAAAAAGAGAGATGAGCAGACGGACCTTCCTAAATTTAGTCATCGTCTATCCCCCCTCCCCCACAGAACTCCCCATGAGTTGTGATTTATTGGTTTTATATATAGAAACCATACATATTTAAGATTCCCTGCCCCTCAACGGGGTGGGGGCAGAGGAAAGGGAGGAGAGAATGAAGAGGAGCTTTTTCTTGTCCCCCAAAGGGAGGGGTTTCAGCTGAAGCTTGAATCTGACTTGGGGAGTCCCGGGTCTTCCCCCTTCCCAATTACTAGAGATTCCAACCAAGTCCCATTTCCAGGGAGCTTCAGATAGGTTAAACTCCAGGAGGGCGTGGACTGACCACAGTCCACTGAGGTCCCCCCCTCATGGCTGGTTTACTCTGTCAGGGAGCAACATACCCCCAAAAACAGCAAGGGGCCAAGGCTTGGAAGGGAAGGCAAGCCAAAAATACCCAGCCAGCGCAGCTGTGTGTACAGTATGAATCTTCCCAGCAAACACAGCACAGGGATTTGATGCTCCCTGGATCACGGGGCTCACAAACACACACTTGGAAAAAAAAAAAAAACCAATCTGACCATCAGCAGTGAACGGTTCTTTGGGGGGCTGTGCATGTCGACTGCCTACCTCGCACATGTGAAACCCTGGGTCCCATCCCCAGCACCTCAAAATACTGAAAGAATAAACATGTCTGTTTCCCTTTACATCAAGGTAACATTGGTGCCACATGGGTGTGTCACACTTGGCCGTTTCAACGGGGGAGCAACTTTGGTTTAGATCCTTACAGAATTGCATGGTTCAGGGGATGGCCATAAAGTCGGAGCCGATTTTACTGTCAACTCCGGGGACTGTTGCTGTGCACGGTGTGTGGAGGGGGGGGGGGACACCACACCATCTCTGTCCCCCTCTCGGCAACTAACTGGCCGTGGGGTCAGTTAAGAAGAGAGCCCTCAGCCCTGCTCTGGAACCCCGGTGGGAACGCCCTGGGACAAGTCCAGCCCTAAGAAGCCATCACACCTCGGTAAAAAATCGATAATCAATCCGCGGGGATAAAAGGGCAACTTGGCAGGGAGGGGGTCGCCAGCCAGGGCCAATTCAGCGGGAACCTACAGTCTTGCAAGACCCGGCTGGACTCAAACAGTTCTGTCATCCTTTCCAGAAAGGGCAGGCCGCCAGGGGTCCAAGTTGAGTTAAGTGGTTCAGGTGAGGGAGCTGGTGACAGAGCTGGGAACGGCAGATCTTACTTACTGCTGCGGAGCGGCGGGGTGGGGGGGGGAGGACAGCGGGGAAAGGGGTTCCTGCAACCAGCACGGGACAGCGGGGCAGAGGGGAAGGGAGGGGACTGGAGGGATCGGAGAAGGCGGGAGAGGACCGGAGGGGACGGAGGGGACGGGAGGGGACGGGAGAGGGCGCGGAGGGCCAGACCCGTACCTGGGCTCCGGCAGGACGACCTTCTTGCTGGCGCGCGCAGCCGGCGCCGCCTTGCTCTTCTCCATGGCCATCAGGTAGCTGACGTCGGCCAGCACGGCCTCCAGGTCCGCCATGGCGGCTCCGCAGCTCCCGCCGCCCCGACGGGGCCACGGCGCGCCCGACGCGCGACCCCGACGCGGACCCCGAACGCACCGCCCCTTCCGCGGCTCCGCGCCCCAAGCCCGGCGGCGCGCCCTCAACCGTCCGCGGCCACGCGCTCCTGACCCAGCCTCTCAGGCACCAGGGACTTCCTCTCCCTCCTCCCCTCCCTCGCCCTCCTCCCTTTCCTCCCTCCCCTTCTCCTCACCCTTAGCTCCCCGGGGCGCAGCCCAGATTGCCCAGGACTCGGGGGACCATGCCAGGAGGGCTCCAATAGCACCCTGTCAACCAGGCACTTCCAGGAGTTACCCTGGAGCGGCCTCACCTGTGTTTTCAGGTGATGGCCAAAACCTGATGGAGGTCAGAGCTACTCCCCGGGGGGTGTCCCCAGCCACCAGCCCCACCCTCGACCTCCCTCTGTGAACCAAGCCAAGAGAAACCGAA
Source organism: Peromyscus leucopus (assembly GCF_004664715.2). NCBI lineage: Eukaryota > Metazoa > Chordata > Mammalia > Rodentia > Cricetidae > Peromyscus > Peromyscus leucopus. The sequence continues at coordinate 3,420,658 of NC_051082.1, forward strand.
ATCGTGGAGAAAGTTGCTTGGCTACTGCTGCGCAAGGGTGAAGCGGGGTGAAGAGTCCCGCCCTGGAGCAGAGCTGGCCCTGGGGACCCAGCTGATGAAGCACTCTGGGTTCAAGGTCACAGCCGGCTTGCACTCAGGTGAAAGGCCCCAGGGTACGTGTCCAATGGGGGGCGGGGGGCTTAGGGCATTCTGGCTCTTGCGGGCTGACTACCAACTCAAGGGGCACAAGAGGAAGCGCCTCCTTGAGAGCTCCGCTCAGCCTCCTGGGTTTTCAGGGAAGTAGAACTGAGGCCGAAGAACTGAAGTAGACCCTGGGCAGTAGGGAATTTCCAGGGGCTTGCGCCTTCCATGGTGGTGACCTTTTCACTACCGCCCCCCAAACCCTGCCTGGGTCACTACTTATTTTTCTGCCGCCGGGCACACAGGTCCACACTCAGAATCCACGCCGCACCCATTAAGGGCCCAGAAGATCTGATGACATCCTCAGCTTGAAGTGTCTTTACCCACGCGGTCACTCACACGGCACAGTGAACCCCCGGTTTGACGAGAGCTGGAGTCAACGTTCTGTCCTTAGTTGAAGGGGTGATTACGGTCAAGTTTTGACTAGTTCTGGGGCTGTCCTTGCAGAAGCGGCTTGGGTCTGCCGTCACATGACCAGCTTTTGTTTTCTGACCTCTCTGTTTGCCAACTGACCAGTTTGACCAGAAGTTTCTCCAGCTCCGAGGCGCAGCACGTAGGGGGAGCAGAAAAGGTGGAGAGGGATGGGAAGGCCCTGAGGAGGAGCTGGGTCTGCCTGCCTCACAGCACCGGCATCACCTCATGGCGCCCACTGTGTATGTAAACCAGGCAGAGACAGGCCAAACTCAACTTCACCTGGGGCTTTCCACGTCCACCTCTTTTTCACCCAAAAATGGGAACACAGAATGTCTTGTCCACCGGAGGTGGAGGGAGGGGTAAGTTCCCAAAAAGCATGTTGCCTTTTTTTTTTTGTCTGAATCACTATAGTTTCTTCCCCAAAGGTTGTGTTTTTAAAGTCATCTGGGGGGTTTACAAATAAACCACCCTCCGGCCTCACTCACTTTCTTGACCTCTTGTGACCCGAGATGCTTGTTTTTGCTGGGTTCTTTTTCCCAGTTGTGGTGTGTAGTGAGCTAGGAAGCCTTGGTCTCCACTCAGTGGCTGGGAGACATCAGAGGTAGCATCTCGGCTCTCTCCTGGCTATGTTTTCACAGATGACCTGGCGACGAGACCAGTTACGACCAGATCTTTTGTGTCCACAGAAGGGGGACAGACAGCACCTGGAAATGTTCCTTTGGGCTGGGGAGAGGGCTCAGCCTGGAAAGAGCCTGCCACACAAACATGAGGACCTGTGTTCAATCCCCAGACCCCACATAGGATGCGTGGGTCCATGCTTGGAATCCCAGCACTGGGGAGGCGGGGCAGGCAGAGCTGGGGGGGGGGCTCACTGGCCAGCCAGCCTAGCTGAATCCGTGAATTCCAGACCATCAAGGGGCCAAGCCTCAGGAAACAAGATGAGTGGGGGGCCGACAAGGTGGCTCAGCAAGTGAGGGTGCTTGCCGCTAAGTGTGATGACCTGAGTTCAGTCCCCAGACCCCCCGGTGGGAGAAGAGAGCTGACACCTGAAAGGTGACCTCTGCCCTCTGCGTGGGTGTGTACATACACAGTAAGTAAGTGTAATTGTTTTTAAAAGTGCCAATTGGGAACAACACCCAAGTTTGTCATCTGGCTGCCCTTTTGAGCACACACACACACACACACACACACATACACATACACGTGAGCACACACGTGAGCACACACATGGGCAAGCGCCTTGCCTGACACCTAGCTGGCCCTCCATCAAGATCACCTCCTGCTCTGCTCACTCTCCTTTGCTAGAGAAGATTCCAAACCAGCGACTCACAGTTAAAGGCTGAAGCAGGAAGACCCCCCTTACCAAAAATAACATCTCCCTGGGGCATCTCAAAGGAACCAAAAATGGCAAAAGTGATGTCCATTTATAAACACAAGCAATTGCTTTTCCAACAGAAGGAACAGCATGTCCAAAAAAAAAAAAAAAAAAACGTGCCCCTGTTTCTGAGGCCCCTCATCATGTAAGTCAGCTGACTTCATGCCCAGGTACCACTTCCGGAGACAGTATTAGGTGGCCCACTCTGGCTTCCCTCGGCGGACTCCACCTCCCTCCTTCTCGTAGCTGGAACCTTTCGATGTGAAGCAGCTCTTCCTGTTCCCCGAAAACAAAGGGCCTTGATGACAGCGACATGGTTATCATAACTGAGCCTCTGAGTCCTGTCATTAAAAACACCAGCACCGCCAGCCTGCAGTCACTAGAAGGATGCAGAAAACAAACCGCCACCCACGTGTGTGCTCGGTGGGCAGGACTCCCTGGCAAACAATCATGGCCCAGCCCCCTCCACCCCCAAAGGACTGAAGCGCTCAGATGGCAAGCTGCTTCTGAGAATTGACAGAACTCCAGGGTTCCCACACAGTTCCCGGTGTGCTCTCTCTCTTTTCCACCACACTGCATCATTGGGGGGAGGGGGGGCGTGGCTGAGAATGGCACACTCCAGTCGCGGCTCCCCCCGACGGTGGCGAGAAGTCTCCGTGGGTAAAGACACTCTGTCAAACCTAAGTTCCATTCCTGAGACCGACGTGGTGGGAGTGGAGAAACCGCTGCACGTGTTCCTTGGCTCACACACGTACGCACAAGAGAGATTAGTAAGTGTGAAAACGTACTTTGGGACCCACCAGATTCTAGCAGCCTCTGAGGGGGAAGAGCTGAGGAGGGACGAGCTGGTCTCACTCATCTCGTGGTCGGAGCTTGCTGAGACTGTACACGTGATCCCTGGACGATGAAATGAAGGGGATGATGCAGAATGAAAAATTAGTCGCAAATGGATGGGAGTCAACTTCATTTGGAAGAGTTTGGACACAGCAGATGTGACATACACACACACACACACACACTAAAATCACACCACTTCCACTGATGCCGTCGGCTGGAGAAATCTCTCCAACAGCAGGTCCGCACCTGTAATTCTAGCCTTAGGGAGGCAGAGCAGGAGGATGATGGGGCAGGTTTGAGGCCAGCCTGGGCTACACAGTGAGTGTGAGGCCAGCCTGGGCTACATAGTAATACTCTATTTCAGAACACAGAACACAGGGCTAAGGAGATGGTAGGTGAAGGATAAGTTCAAAGACCAGAATTCCCCAAATTCATGGAGAAACGCCACGCGTGGATGGCGCGGCATCTGTCTTAACCACAGCCCTGGGAGGCGGATACGGGGTTGGCTGAGGGTCTGTTTTAAGCCCTTCGGTGAATGTGAGGTTCAGTTATTCTTCTCAGAATTCAAGGTGGAGAGTAACTGAAGAGGACACTAATGTCAACCACTGGCCTACACACACACACACACACACACACACACACAGAGAGAGAGAGAGAGGGGGGGGGGGCTCGGCGGTTGAGAACATCTCCTGCTGCTCCCGACTTCAGTTCCCAGTGCACACACTGAGCGGCTCACAGCCTCTTCTAACACCGGCTCTGGGCATCAGGAACTCAGGCTCCTCGGTACCCGGGACATTCACGATTCTCACTGTCACTAGTCCACGAGGGAAACGGGCTCTCTCCATCAGCAGGTTTTCAGCTGAACACACCTAATCCTGTACTCCAGTGCCCCCGCCACACCACCACCTACACAGACGCCGATGGCTGAGTGACGACGTAAAGACTGATTCTTGCCTCGGAGATGCGCTCTCTGTATGAGATTACCTAGGAGGTGATAGAGGCCTGGGGATGCAGCTCAGAGGTGAACCCCGGGGCCCTGGGTTTAAGGCCCAGCATCGCCAAAGAACATACATAAAAGAAGAAAAAATTTCACTTAAAATGTAAATGGACAGAGCAGGGCGTGGTGGCGCACGCCTTTAATCCCAGCTCTCGGGAGGCAGAGGCAGGCAGATCTCCGTGAGTTCAAGGCCAGCTTGGACTACACAGAGAAACCCTGTCTCAGAGGAGAAAAAAAAAAAGCAAATAAGCAAACAAAAGCAAACTTAAAGAGCCATAAAAGGATGGGGCTAAACCCTGAGCACTGGGTCCCTGCCACAGCTGAGTCCTACCCTGCTCTTCCTCAGCTTAGCTGGATCTGGGAGCTTCCATGCCGTGAACAGAGTGCGTGTAATCCTTCCTACACAAGAAGCACTCAGAAGAGATGCTAGAGAGAGTCAGAACGCACTCAGTGTCTGAGGCCAAGAGCCCCCGGAGATGGGATAGCCTAGAGAACATTCCAGAAGAAAGTCTGTCCTACTTTCTGTGTGGTTTTGTTGGCTGATATATACAGCAATCCTGGGCCTTTCCCGTGCCCTCAAGACAAGATTGGAATTGGGAGTATGCTGACCCCAGGGAAGGTGGAGAGTCAGGGTCCACACCGAGATCCACCCAGGACAGGAGGCCATGAAGGATCAAGGTACGTGCCAGAGAGCAGGACCTGGGCACATAGGGGAAAGCCCATAGGGGAATCAAATACTCGGTGCTGGGTAAGGGGTGGTCTGAGCCTTTCCATGGGACCTGAGTGACAGGCTGGCCTCTGGACCTTCCTTCTGTGCCCAATTCCCCCTGAAGGTCCACGTGACATTCCCCTGAGAAATGAGACCAAAATCAATTCTACAACACCCGCCCAGACCCCAGCCTGCTAAGCACTGTCTTGAGAGACATCCACGCCACCCTCTAATAAGCATCAGGCATTTGGGGGCCGCTGGACTGACTGCCCCATCACTGAGAGGCCACCTGCTCTATCCCTGGTCAGCAATTAACAATGACTCACTCTGCCTTCTAAGTAGAGACTTGAGGTCCCTTCCCAGGAAGTGTGGACAGCCCGGATCCTCTGGGAACCCGGAGCAGAGCTCTGGATGGAAAGGGAATGGAAGACAGGTCAAATCAGCTGACCCCAGAGGCCGGAGGTCCTGAGCGACCGGTGAGGAGACTGGTGGGTGGCTGAAGCTCCTCTAGGTGCAGAAGGAAAAGTGAAAATAAGTCATTCCTCCCATTATTGCCAGTTATTGTCAGTGATGAGGACGGTAATTAAGGTGTCAGCCTGCGGCCCGCTCCCCCAGCCCCTTCTCAGAGCCTGGGTCTCAGCAGCCAACGCCAGGCGTGGGAGTGTCGTCCATCTTCCATCCTGGACGCCTGTCTTTGCTTGGCTTCTCACTGCACAGCTCTCTGCTGTGGGGGGGGGGGGTGCGCGCGGGTGCATGTGCCTGAGTCTGCCTGTGTGCATGCTGGCTGCGGTTCCTCTCACAGAAGCCGCTGGGAAGCAAGCTTGCAGGCCTGCTGGGAGTCCTCCGAGCTCGGCCCTTCCTAGCTCTTTCCCCCTCCCCCTCATTCTGCTCTCTTCCTCTCTCTGGGCTGTCCACCTCCCCTGGCCCTTCTAGCCTCAACACGTTCTCCTTCTCTGCGTCCTCCTGAGTCCAAACTGGTTTTGCTGGGGTGTGGGATGCCTGCTCTCCAGAGGCCAATGCGGGAGGAAGGGCTTTGAGTCTGGGGCCAGCCTGAGCTACGAAGCTTAGACCCTGCCTCAACACACAAACACACAAGGCCTCCTGGGAGGATGGGGTAAGGGGCTGGGCTGAGAGGTGGCAAGAGCTGCTGGAGATGCGAACCAGTGAGGTCAGGCCTCATGGCCTGGGCACACAGGCTTACCCCAGGGTCCCTTGCACATAATTGTTTCTGGAATGAACTGAAAGCACAGAATTTCGCAGTAGCCATCCAGACTCCCGGAACCTGGTGGTTCTGAAGCATAGCCCTGTCAGTTCCCAAGGACCTCGTGCTCACTAGGCCGACCAGATGCGTTTGGGCCTACCTGCTCCAGCCCCGAAGCCCCAGCCCCAAAGCCTTCCCTCCTGCCCCTGCCGACAGCCACTGCCAACCTTCAACTCACTATTCTCATAACTTTTGGGAGACCTACCACGTGCCAGGGAGTCACACTCCATTCACCAGAAAGCCAGGTGCTGACGCGGTGATTAAGTCAAGAAATCTCCCCTTGAGTCCCTCAGAGGGCAAGTAAGGACTTGGGCATGACAGTAACACCAACGGCCGGCCATCCATCCATCCATCCATCCATCCACCCATCCACCCATCCACCCATCCACCCATCCACCCATCCACCCATCCAACCATCCACCCATCCACCCATCCACCCACCCACCATCCATCCATCCATCCATCCACCCATCCATCCATCCATCCACCCATCCATCCATCCACCCATCCATCCATCCATCCACTCACCCATCCATCCACTCACCCATCCATCCATCCATCCATCCATCCATCCATCCATCCATCCATCCATCCACTCACCCATCCATCCATCCACTCACCCATCCATCCATCCATCCATCCATCCATCCATCCACCCATCCATCCATCCATCCATCCACCCATCCACCCATCCACCCATCCATCTATCCATCCATCCATCATCCATCCATCCATCCATCCATCATCCATCCATCCATCCATCCACCCACCCACCCACCATCCACCCACCCATCCACCCATCCACAAATCCCTGTGTGCTGGCCACCACTCATTTAGGGAAATGTCCTAATTTATAGGGAGCACAGCCTCACCCCCACCCTCACTGTCACGAAGTAACCTTCTAGCCAGGACCTTAAAGTCAATTGATTGTTTGACTAAAGGGTGTTACATGGCCAAAGGGCACAGATGTCCTATAATAAGACTATTCACAGTGTGTGGGTGGGTAGGGGTGGGGGGGTGTCATCTCTGAGTAGATGCCACTTAAGCCGAGAATTAAAGGATGAAGAGAGGGGTAGAATGTAGCTCAGTGGGTAGCGTTTGCCCTGATCCACCTCCATATACAAAGCCCTGGGTTCGATCCCCAGAATCATCTAAACCAGGCATGATGGCGCATGTCTGAAATCCCAGCATTTGGGTGGTGGAGGCCAGAGGGCCCAAAGTTAAAGGTCTTTCTGGCTGTATAGTAAATTTGAAGCCGGCCTGGGCTATACAAGATCGTCTCTCAGAGAACAAGATGCTTTCAAGGGGACAGTGGAGCAGGGAACAGGGGCGTGAACCGGTACAGGGAAGGGATGGGACACGGGCCTGGAGGCCTTCAAGGCCCAGAGAGCATAGGGAGGGACACGATGCCATTCCATCACCCTGTGAAAAGAACTGGTTTCCTTCCACACCTTTAACATGGCCCCAGATGAGGCCAGAGAGGGGCTTGGGGGAGCCAGACCTTTCTGCAGGGCCCTCCCGGATAAACTGCTTTAAAGGGAAACCCAGAAAGCAAACAAGACAGCTCTGTCCGTCAGCCTTCATTTCTCTAAACAAGCAGCAGGCTGAGCCCATCCTGGGAAAGCAATTCCACCCAGGAAGTAGTCCTTGGAAAGAGAGAGGAGTTGGCTCAGCCTCCTCTCAGCGGAAGTGGTGGCGGGACCCATGTGTACTATGCAAATACAGCCACATGCAAACCAGACCTTGAGCCGATTGGCCCAGGACCAAAGTTCTCCAGGTCGCTGCTGCTGCTGCTGCTGCTGCTGCTGCTGCTGCTGCTGCTGCTGCTGCTGCTGAGCAGGGAGGGCAGAGACAGCACTGGCCTCTGGCCTTGGCTTGCCTGCTCCACTGCCGTGGCTCCACCAGCCCTGTTACTGCCACGTGGGCACACGACCAGGACTTTCCCAAGCCGAACCCTTGTTCTAGAAGCATTGCTACAGCTATAACCACCCACTTGAGAGTAGGAGCCAGGACGCCTGTGATCACGCTCGGCACCCAACAGGCAAGTGAGAAATCGGTTTCCTGAGACGTGGAACTGCCTCTCAGATTTGTGAGCGGGGGCTATGCTCAGAGGCTCATCGGCGGCTCGCCAGTTCCCAGAGCTTCTGTCCTGACCTCGTGGAGGGAAGGTTCTGGAGGAGACCTCGCTTGGCCACTTGGTTCCTGATCCCACCGTTTGCCGCCCCCCCCCGGGGGGAGTTAATTGCTGCTGTGTGGGAGAATGGCAGCCCTCTTGACAGCTCCACAGAGCTGACACAGGCTGTCCCCGTCTCTGCGTTAGGAGTTTAGGTGTGGCTCTGCAGGGTCCACTTCCCAGCGTCATCTCACAAGGGTGGCATCTAGAGTCATTCGGTGCTGTGATGTCAAGGGAGGCTTACCTGGGCAGGAATCCTCTTCCAGGTCCTTGCGTTGGCTTTGGAATATTGGGTTCTGGGCTTTGCATTTTCACTGACATCCCTCTGGGGGCTGAATCCTCTGTTCCTAGAGGCTCAACTCTGTTCCTTGCCCATCAGGACCTCCCCAACCTGGTCCCTTTGTCCTCAAGGGACCTCAGGATGGAAGCAGCAAGGACCAAATGCAGCCATGCCATCAAATCCACTCAAACGTGGCCGAGGCAGGTTGGTGCCACATTTCAGGTGGCTCCTGGAGTTCTCAACGCTACCCCAAAGCACTTTTTCCTGTACTCCTTCTTCCCACAGCCAGGATCCCTCGTGGGACTCCAGGCCACCTGCACATCTGGTTCTTCCTCTGCCTTCTGACGTCGGCTCAGGAGAGGTTAGATCCCCTTCCGTCCCCATGTTGAGATCCCAAATAATCAGTCCAAACCCCTGAAGACTGGGTTTTCTTCCAAGGACTTTGGAGGCACCCCACCTGCTTCGTTGACAACGGCCTGAGTTAAGGTGACCTGGTTTCCCTTGAGGCACTCTGGGGAGAGCCACCCCCCTCCCTCAGTCACCTCCCTCCCTCTCTCCCTCCCTCCCTCCCTCCTCCATCTTCTCATTTTCACCACATGATTAGACCTCTTTGACATTTTCTCAGCCTCTCCACAGCTGAGCACACTGCCAGAGTGTGGTAAACTGCTGCAATTACCCAGCTTAGCAGGCTCGCTCGCTCGCTCAGGCTCCGGGAAGGCCAGCCCTTCCCAGGGAAGCCAACAGGACCCACGCAGGTCTGCCTAAGACCGTGGAATTCAACCTTGAAGTGGCTCCACCAGCTGCCTCCCTGTGGACTAGGGCATCACAAGCAACACTCGGATTGCTTCGCTCACTTCAGTCACCCCAGGGACTCCTGGCTTTTGGGAGTCGGCACATTTCACCCTGAGACCCCGGGGTCATTTGGTAGAGCCTGGAAAAGAAACTGTAGGCTGCATTGTGAAATAACGAAGTGACAGAGAATGGAGTCCGTTTCTAGAGGGGACCACAAACACAGGAGTGTTTACGATTTCAGGAGATGTGTAAGCTGTGTGTGTGTGTGTGTGTTGTGTGTGTGTGTGTGTGTTTTGTGGTATATGTGGTGTGAAGTGTAGGGTGTGTGTGGTTTGTATGTGTGTGTGTGGTCTGTGTATGTAGTGTGGTGTGTATTTGTGTGTGTGCTTTCCACATCTGTGTGTGCACATGCATGTGGGTGTGTATATGTGTGTGTGAACATACATGTGTGTATGTGAACATGTATGTGCTAGGCTACTATACATACATACCTTTTCTTTGTTTAATGATGCTGGGAATTGAACCCAGGGTCTCCAGCATGCAAGGCAAGCACTCCACTGTTGAGTTTTTTGGTTTGTTTTGTTTTGTTTTGTTTTTGTTTTTTATCTTATTTCACGTTGGGGAGGGGCAGCATCTCACTCACTACTCACATACTCACTCTGTTGCCCTTGGCAGACCGTGACCCTTGCCATCCCCCTTCCTCAGCTCCCTGTGTGTCTGGAACTGCAGGTGTGCTTGTAGACTGTATGTCCTGCCTTCTGCTGTGCTCAAAGGTGCCCAGGGCCCCTGCACTTGATAAGGAAGCCGCAGTTACTTGAGCACAGGTCTATGTCACCCTCATGCCACGGTCCACAGGATGGCGTTCCCAAAGCTCAGACCAGTCCCCACCAGCCAGTTAGGGGTCTCAGCAGGGGGTCTTAGGGCTCCTAGAGAAAAAGTAGGAGCTGTACGCTTGGCCATGCTCACTTCCAGCCAGACTGGACACTTCTGGAAGGGAGATGACTCACGTTAATTTTAATTGTGATTGTCAACTTGGAAGAGTCTAGAGCCCACCTAGGGAATAAACTTCAGAGTATGTCTGTGAGAGCATTTCTCTGTTTGTCAAGGTGAGGGGACCCACCCTGAGTGCAGCATCACAATCCCATGAGCTGGGGTCCTGGATGGAGAAAGTGAGCCGAGAACCAGCCTCCATCTCTATCTCTTCTTCCTGACATGTGACGAGCAGCCTCCCACTTTCCACCAGGATGGACTGTACCCTCCAGCTGGGAGCCAGACAGACCTGCCCTGCCTTAAGTTGCTTCTTGTGGGATGGCGTGTTACAGGAATGAGATGAACGCTAATGCAGAGTGGAGCGGGGTGGGGAAGGAAGAAAGAGAGGGGGAAGAGGAAGAGAGGGAGGGAGGAAGAGAGGGAGGGAGGAAGAGAGGGAGGAAGGAAGAGAGGGAGGGAGACAAGGAGCGGGGAGAGCAGGAGAAGGAAAAGGAGGATGTAGGCCAATGGCATGGCCAAGCCTCCAGACCTTTCTAGAAGGGCTTATCAGACCACCTATCACACAGCACACAGTAAATCTCACCCCATAAAGCTCAAAGACAGCAGCTATGATACCATAAAGCTCAAGTAGGGAGTGTGGATTAAACCCTGGGGGTGATAGGGAGCCACTGGGTGCCGTGAGCAGGCACTGGGCAGGACTATGCTTTTACATCAAAAACAAACAAACAAACAAACAAAGCGGCTTTGGGCAGGACAGGCTCACGGGTGTCCAGAGGGACTCCAGGTGGGCCCGGAGACAGTGCTCACGTATTCCGAGGGTCGCACTTCTAGCCTCCTCCATTACAAGTCAAACTTCAGAGGTGGTGCAAACAGTGGCAAGATTTGCACTGAGCAAACATTCCAGATTCCTGAACCACAGGGCCTCTGGGGATTGTGGTGTCTCCTCTTTCCCAAAGCACCAAAACTGGAACTTAAGAAATCCAAAACGGAGGGGCTGGGGAGCTGCCTCAGCCAGGAAAGTGCTCCCCATTTAAGCATGAGGACCTGAGTTCACCCCCACCCCACCCTCCACCCCCCCAACTCCCCACCTCCTCACCCCCCACCCAGCCCCAGTACTTATACAGAAAAACCAGGTATGGAGACTGGCTCCTGCAATCCCAGGACTGAGGAGGTAGAGTTTTGGTGTTTGCTGGCCAGCCAGGCTATTCAGCCCAATCAATCCATTCCAGGCCAGTTTCAGACATCAAGGCAGACAGCATCCTAAGGAATGCCCAAGGCCGACCTATGGCACACGCACGTGCGCACACACTCGCGCACACACACCCATATGATTATAGATACAAGATACACACATACAGGTCACAAAGAGAAAAGAGATGTCTTTGCAGTTATGAACATGTACTATTCTTTTAGAGGACCTGAATTCGGTTCCCGGCACCCATGATGGATGGCTCACAAGCACCTGTAGCTCCTGCCCGGAGGATCTCACATCGCCTTCTGACCTCTGTGGGCCCCACACTCATGTGTATACACAGACACACACACACACACACACACACACACACACACAACACACACACACAGCCCATGACAAATGAAATAAATTCTTTTTTAAAAACAGAAAAAGAAAAGAGTGTCACCATGAATCAAAACGACCAAAGACACCAACAAGAAGGGAAAGTCACAAAAAGGAAGGGGAGGAGGCAGCGACCACCCATGTGCCATGGAGCCAAGAAGGGGGCAAGGCCCTGTGTGCTCATCCCCCGTCCCCTCCTCCACCCCTTGCCATCTGGCCACTGGCATCCTCCCCCCCTCCCCCGCCATACACACACACACACACACACACGCACACACACACACACACACACACACACAACACACGCACGCGCACGCACACACGCGCACACACACACACACACACACACACAGCACACACACACGCGCATCCTCGCCTTGTTTGGCTCCTCAACAGCACCAGCCCTCTGGTGCCTCAGTTTCCAGGGACAGCCACACAGCGTGCGCTCACCCTTCTGCAAAGGGAGTCTTCAGAGAAGCAGTTCAGGTCTCCCTCCTGACCAGGAAGAGGAGGAGGAGCATGAGGAAGGAGGGGCCTGCGGCAGGCTGGGCTGGAGGCCGAAGGGAGGGCGACATTTGGCGTCTCCTGTGAGCTTTGTGTTCAGGAACAACCGCTGTGTGAGGACAGCAGGCTTTCTCTGAGGCTGGGGGTCGGCTCAGTTGGTGGCGTGGCTGCCAGGCAAACCCAAGGGTTAGAGTTTGAGACCCAGAACCAATGTGGAAAGCCAGGTGTGGCTCGCGCCTCTGTAATCCCAGCGCGGGGTGGGGTGGGGGTGCAGAGACAAGTGGATCCTGGAGAGTCGCGGGCCGGCCAGTCTTGCCTATTGAACAATCTCAGGATCTCCCAGTGAGAGATCTTGGCTTTCAAAAAAAAGGTAGCGGACAGCACCTGAGGAATGATGTCCAAGGCTGACCTCTGGCCTCCACACATGCGTGTGCAAACGTGTACATGCACATGAATTTCTTAAAAAAGAAAAAAAAAACAAGAGAAGGGCTTTCAGACAACACTCGGGGAGTTAGCAGCCTGGGTGTGTCCGTCTGTCCCCACCCCACAGTGGGTGTACTTGGATCCCAAAGGGTCAGGCCTTGCCCTTTGCATTCCCATCCAGTTCTATGTCAAGTACTAGGCCAGATGCTGGGGACTCTGGGGTCACAGAACAGCATGTTATCCGCTCAGAGGATAGGGTAACAAACAAACGGAACGCTGTACGCTCGTAAAGGACGCTTCCAGGAAACACAGCGGGGATTTCAGGTGGTCGGGGGTCTCGGAGCAGAGACTGATATCTGGGTGGATAACAGAAGTCGGGACAAGGACAGCGGTTCTCAACCTGTGGGTCACAACCCCTTTAGCGGGGAAGGGATCTAATGACCCTTTCACAGGGGTCACCTAAGGCCATCCTGCATATGGTTCATAACTGTAGCAACATTACGGTTATGAAGCAGCAAAAAAATAATGTTACAGTTGGGGGGTCACCACAACACAAGGAACTGTATTAAAGGGTCGCCGCCGCCGCATTAGGAAGGTTGAGAACCCCTGGGCTAGGCAAAAAGGCCCTGGGACTGGGACAGACTCTGGGGACTCAGTCTCTGGTGGACTGGGGGTTAGTGACTGTCCATCTGCTCAGGTCAGAGAGGACAGGCCGGGTCACCCATGAAGAGCAGCGCGCCCTGGAGTGGCGCTCCCTGGTGGGGGCGATGTCTGGATTTGTCGGATGGGTAGCCACCCCCCCCCAAGCGGCATCTCTATGCCTAGACTCCTGTGAACACCTTAAATGTTGGGGGGGGGGGTCTCAGTGAGCCTCATAGATCTTGGAACTAAGAATAGTCCCTGGAAATCACCGGTTTTATTGTCACTTAATACCCAGTGTTCTCCTTTGTATTCGCTCACACGGTGGCTGCTTCTCTAGTCTTTTTGACAAAGCTGGCTGTGAAAAGCAGCATGAGGGGCTGGGGGAGGGTCGGCTGGGGCTCAGCTTGAGGAGACCCAGAAATTGCCAAGCCCAGGCAGGGAGGGTGGGTATCTGAGGCAGACCCTCACTCAGATCACGGGTCCAAAGTCAACCTTCAGGGACTGCAGAGATGGCTCAGTGGCTAAGAGCGCCGGCTGCTCTCGCCGAGGACCTGGGTTTGGTTCCCAGCACCCACATGGCGGCTCACACCATCTGTAACTCCAGCTCTAAGGGGTCTGATGCCCTGTCTGGGCTCTACAGGCACCAGGCACATGTGTGGTGCACAGATACAAACAGACAAAAGCACCCGTGTGTGTGTGTGTGTGTGTGTGTGTGTGTGTGTGTGTGTGTGTGTGTGTGTGTACAGGAACACTCAGACACATATATCTCACAGGAATCTGTTCACCAGTGCCTACCAGAGAGAGATATTCTTAGACACGACATATCATATCAGCAGTGGGGACAACCCAGATCTTGTTACAACAGTGTGATTCTCAAAGCTGTTGTCAAGAGAGCCGGGCACCTGTAACTCCAGCAACTTGCTGAGGCAGGAGGATGACGAGCCCAAGCCAGTATGGACTATAGTGAGACCCTGTCCAAAAAAAAAAAAAAAATGACAAAAATGCTAAGGTCATCCAAAACAAAGAAAGGCTGAGAAACTGTCCCAACCATAGGTGTCTAAGGAGGCGTAAGAACTAGCTGGACACGGTGTCTTGGGTGGGACCCTGAAGCAGAGAAAGCACATTAAACACCAGCCGAGATCTGAGTGAGGTGTGTGTGGGGTGGGCTGGGAGCAATGTGTTGGCGTCATTTCATTACTTCCAGAGGGCCGAAGACTAGCAAGATACAATCAACAAGAGGGAGACAGGCCCACGCTGGCCGCTTCCCGCTACTGCAAGTGTCTGAGATCGCTGACGGGCTAAGAGGAAGGGTGTTGGCTCTCACTTTTGGAGATCTCAGTCTGTGGCCTGTTGCCTTGGTCAAGGCCGTTCGTCAAGGCAGGATGGCAAGGTAATGTGAACTACTTGCCTCGTGCTGGCAATGGAAAGGGGGGAAGGGCTGAGGTCACACAGTCCCTTGGAGATCTCACCCCTAATAACCTGAAGACTTTCTACAAGGTCCTTCCCCGTCAAGGCTCCCACTACCAAAGGTGCCACACCGAGGACGAGGCCCTAGCCACATGGACTCTGGGAGGCTCTGAGTGCAATGAGCCCAGCAGCTTGTCTAGAATCACATTCCCTCCCCAGCATAAAAGTTGATTAAAAAGACTAAAGTCAACACCGGCATAATGGGGACACCTTTAATCCCAGGACTCTGGAAGCAGAGGCAGGAGGATCTCTGTGAGGCTGAGGCCAGAGCCTCAAAGGGTCTTCACAGAGAGTTCTAGACCAGCCAGGGCTACCCAGTGAGATAATACTAGAACCACATCACAGCCCACCAGTACAAGGTTTTCGTCTATGATACAAGATCACCAAGACCACCTCGGTGTGCTCCCAAAGGACAAGGAGGGACGCATGGAGGTACCTCACAGGAGTCGGGGCTGCCTCGTTCTTTAGACAGTATGTCAGGTCTACTGGCCACACACGGCCAGACAACAGCAGCCAGGACTGCCCACCCACCCTGCCCATCACTTGTCACCTGAGTGACATCCATGCGGGGACAGGCCTGCTCTCTCCGAGTGTTTTCACAGGAAGGATGCTGTGATTGGTGACTGGGATCTGAAATTCCCCCTTTAATCTCCTGTTTTGACGAGTGTCCCCAGACAAGTGTCCCCAGCTGGTGATGCTGTCTGAGAGGCCGAGGACCCTTTAGGATGGAGGGAGTGATCACTGGCCTCTGCTTCCTGGTCCTCCGCGTGTGTTCCTCAGCAATACACACTCACACCGCGGCACTTACACGCCTCCCCCACCATGGTGGACCGAGAGGCCCTGAAACCACAAGTCGGAGCCAACTCTTCCTCCCAGGAACCATTTCTGCAGGCATTTTGTCACGGTAAGATAAAGGTCATTCAAGACAAACTTCTCTTCCTTATCTTCCGCCCTGGCCTCTGCCACGGTGTAAGCCAGGCAGGAGGCCCAAAGGATCCTGGGAGATTCTACTTGAACTCCCATCTCACAGAGGCACCAAGGTTATAGACATGCTACTGTGCCTGGCTTCACGTGCCTTGTGGGGATTCGAACTCAAGCCCTCAAGCCTGTGCTGCAAGCCGCCGAGGCTCTCCCCAGCCCTACAGTCATTCTCTCTGCTGCTCCCCAGAGTCTTGACTTCACACAGAGGAAGCCAGCAGGCTGGACCTGAGAACTTTCCAGACAGCCAAGGCAGGCTTAGCTGGCTTCCTGGATCTTGATACAGCAGGATACCCGGGTCATCTCTCAAATTTCTGGCAAGCTCCTAAAATCAACCTCGTCTCCAAGGATCACTCCTCCTTTTACCAAGAAATTCTTACAGGACAGAAGCTGGGCCATTGTTGAGTTGACGGTTGTTTGCAAAAACTCGCAAGGCTGAACCTAGAAATACACATTGCAATACGATGCATTGTGTGTGTGTGTGTGTGTGTGTGTGTGTGTGTGTGTACACATGTCTGTGTGAGCATGCATTTTCGAGTGTGCATCATGTGTGCATGCATGTGTGTGTGAGCATGCTCACAGATGCACTCGCACGAATGTATGCCCATGTATGTGTACAAGTTTATGAGCGTGCCCGTGTGTGTGTGTGTGTGTGTGTGTGTGTGTGTGTGTGTGTGTGTGTCTACAACAGAGGTCCACACCAGGTGTCATCCTCCCTCACTCACCCCCTTATTTCTTGAGACAGGGTCTCTCACTAATTCAGCTAGACTGGCCAGCGGGAAACCCCCACGACCCTTGTCTCCAGCTCCCCAGCTCTGGAGTGCAGACATGCGCCACCATACCTGGCTTTCACACGGCTGCTGAGGACACAAACCCAGGTCCTTACACGTGCATGGTAAGCCCTTGGCGCACGGAGCCATCTCCCCCAGCGCAGAGCTGTTCAAGCTTTGAGTTTCGCTTGGCTCTGTCCTTGGAGCGGCTCTGGCTGAGGACGTGCAGTTGGAGTCACTCCGGGAGCTAGGTCACCAAGCGTCCACTCACTTCGTTTTGCTTCTGTAAAATTGCTTCTCCTGAAATTTTGCCTTTTCACGATTCTAAGGAAAAACCTCGAGGCTCAGCCACAAAGCAAGCTGCTGCCCACATCAGTGTTTACACACGCCCTCCCTCCACAGATGGCCTCACCTGCAAAAGCTTCTGTCTTCCAAGAGAAGCAAGGCCAGTGTACTCAGGCGGCCAACAAAGAGTGGCGTTTGTTTCTCTCTACATTTTTTCCCCCTATGAAAAGAAAAAAATTCTACTCTGAAACTAGGCATTTTATTTCACCTGCCTGAGCCTGCACGCCGGCCCTCCACAGTTCCAAAGCCTGCTGCGAAGCCTGAAAGCATGCATGCTGTCCTGGTGATTAGTGAAATCAGTTCAATGTCAAGGTTTTCCTGCCAGCGCGCTGGTTCCAGGAGGCAAGCACGCTTTCTGGAAGCTCTTCATTCCCGTCCGTATTTCTTTCCTTGAAGCTTTTGGAATTAATGTGACAGCGTCAGTCAGACCCTGTCTGCAACCTGCTTCCAGGAGCGCACAGATCTGGCACTCAGCTTCCGAGGGCGATGCGGCCATGGCCCCTGACAGCAAGGCCCCAGCAAATGACCTGCCTCGGTCATTCCTCCCTCCCTCACTGATAACTCACCCTCTGGCTCAATGATTCTACTGCTTGGGATCTCAGAGGGTCAGCCTCCAGCTCCCTCCTGCCTGCCTCCACCCATCCTCAGCATCCTTCCCAGTGGACACAAGTAGCAGCCTGGCTTATATGCGGCTAGTCTCTCCATGCAACCAACCACTCAAACCGTCTTCCTAGATAGTCACTGAGCCAATGGCCTTCAGGTTGGGCTTAGAACATGCAAGTGGCCGCCTGTCAATCAAGGAATGAAATCCAAAGCTCTTGGCAAAGTATTTCCATGATCCGGCTCCAATCTCACCTCTTGTGGTCCAGCAAACCTGTTTACTCTTCCCGACCACAGCATCTCTCTGTTTTGTTTTGTTTTGTTTATTTACCTTGCCTTTACTCAGTTTCCCTAACTGGAATTTTCAACTCCCCTCCACATGACCAGCTCCTCCTACCCACCCCCTCTCGTCTCTCTGCCTCTAACCCTAAACTAACCAGTCTATTGCTTGAACCTGAAATGTGCCCAAAGGTTCAAGAGTTAAGTGTTCAGTCACTCGCTGGTGGCGCTGTCTGGGGAAAGGGTGTGAAACCTTTGGATGGAGTCCCTCTGGCTTTGCCTTGCTCTCTGCTTCCCAACCCACTCACATTCTCCTGCCCCCACCCCAAAACTCTACCGGGACTCCAGCTTAGATACACTGAGATCTCTTGAAGCTTCGAACCTCCCTCCCAGCTGCTTCATCAGATGTTTCCCGCCCCCCAGGCTCCTGACACACTGTTGTCCGGTTTCACCTGATGCTCTGTAACAGAGATGGTCTCCAACTGTGACGGCCTATAGGAAGCAGAAAATGAGGAGCACAGAAGCCACAGAAACAAACCCAAGAGGACCTAGCGGTTCTCAACCTTCATGATGCTACAACCATTTAGCACAGCTCCTCATGTTGTGGTGACCCCCCCAAGCATAAAATTATTTTCATTGCTGCTTCATAACTGTAATTTCGCTATGGTTCTGGATCGTAGTGTAAATATCTGATAGGTAGCAAATCTGATAGGTGACCCCTGGGAAAGGGTCGCTCAACCCCCAAAGGAGTCCTGACTCACAAGTTGAGGAGCCCTGAATATGTGGCCCCAGAATATGGCTAGGGATGGAATCAGTCACCCAAGACGCCAGGAAGAAAAGCCAGGGCCCCAGAGACAGCACTGTGAGTTCTGCTAACCATGTGAAGGGGGTGAGTAATGATCCCCAGCTCTTCTAGAGGCAGAGGAGGGACCAGGTCCTCACCATCCTTTGAGGCCAGCATTGCTCTGATTCCAAAGCTGGACAGAGACATCAGAAGAGAGGACAAGGACATGCTAGAGACCAGAAATGTGGGGGGGGGCTTCATTTCCCTTTCATTTTGGAATACTTGATAGATACCATGGGGTTGGGAGCAAACCCCAAATCCACACACACACACACACACACACACACACACACACACACCTTGGCCCTCCCCTCCCTCCCCCTCCCTTCTTCCCTCCCTCTCAGTCTCCTTTCATGTTACACAAACACACATGAATTTATGTTTCTATATTAAATATAGGACCCACAAACGAGAGAGACATTCAATATTTGTCTTTCTGAGTTTGACTTAATTTGCTAAATGTGACCATTCCCCAGTTGCACCATTTTCCTGCAAATGACATAACTCCATTTTTCTTCGTGTCTGTGGACCCTATTTTCTTTACCTGTGCTTCCCGTGGTCGGCGGGCGATGCCTGGGCTGGTTCCACAACCCGCCTCTTAGGAGCAGCTCTACAGTCAACATGGGTGGTGGCCTGGCTTCGTTCCTGCTGTTGTGAAAAATCACCTTGAAAAAATACCGCTTAGGGGCAAAGGGGGCTTGTTTCAGGTTGTAGTTCCAGGTTGTAGTCTGTCATAGCGGGGGGTGGGTGGGTGGGTGTATCACAATGATAGGTGCTCCCAAAAGGTGGACACATCGCATCCACAGCCAAGAGCAGAGAGATGAGTGCACGCACTCTCCCTGGCTTGTGCTCAGCTCCATCGCTCTTCTCTCACACAGTTCAGGTCCCCCCCACCCTGCCTAGGGAGTGGTGCTGCCCTCCGTGGACAGCCTCTTCCTGTATCAGTTAACTGCATGAAGACGATCCCCACAGACATTCCCACAGGCTCACACGACGCAGACAACCCCTCATTGAGGCTCCTCCTCTGTATCCAGTTGACAGCTAAAGCTGACTATCACATATTATTCGTAGGTACCTCTGGGGTGTTAATTTGGAGTCCTTTGAACAAATACATCAGAGTGGTGTGGCTGGGGTCTCGGGGAAGTTCTGTTCCCAGCCTTTTGGGGAACCTCTATCCTGATTTCCACGGTGGCTGCAGCGACTCACATTCCCACCAGCCGTATCCAAGGGCTCCGTTCTCTCCATGTCCTCGCCAACATTCGCTGCTCTTTGTTTTCTTGATGACAACCGTTCTGGCTGGAGCTAGAGGGAATCTCAATGTGGTCTCAATTTGCATTTCCCTGATGGCCAGTAGTGTTGAACATTTTCACATGTCTACTGACAATTCCAAACGGATCAAAGGCCTCGAACGCAGACCTAAAATTCTCAAACTGTCAAGGGGAAACCACGGAAACCACTTCAAGATACAGACACATGCAGGGTCTTTCTGCAGAAGATTGGGATAGGAAAGAGAGACAAGGGCCGATGAGTGGGCTTCGTGAAATTCAAAAGCTTCCAAGCAGCAAAGGAAACAGCTGGGTGAGGAGGCAGCCCACGGGATGGGAGAAAGTCTTGGCCAGCTGCAATCTAAAGGAAGATTGAGATCTAGAACATACAAACAACTCAGAAGACTAAATACCGAGAAATCAAGCGACCTAGTCAGTGAGCCGGCTGCCGAAATGGACGGACTGGTCCCAGGAGCTGAGGTCAGGTGCAGCAATGCATGGTGTGTGACATCATGCGTGTGCTCAGAAAGCTTCCAAGTTCAGAACATTTTGGATTTTAGGTCTCTGGGTTAGGGATGTTCGTTCTGTGGCTCACGTGCCCTCGCCAAAGACAGTCCCTAAGAGGGGCACCATGGCTCCCCGCATGGGCTGCGCTTCCCCCCCCACCTCAGTGTTCCTGCTCTGCCTTGGGGCTTCCTGTCCCTGTACCCTGGGGAAGCAGCCACCCAGAAGCCTTTGCCTTGAGCTCCCAGGTCCTGGATAAATCCAGCTGACGTCCGGGCTAAGAAGACACGACTTTGTGTCAGTTTTACCCCTGGTCACATCTGCAGCACTTAGAATACCATCCGCATACAGTATTGCTCAATAAATAAATATGTGTGAATATAAAATAAACCCGCCAGGCTCTGTGTTACCTACGGTGCCATGTCACGTTCACTCTCCCATAATATAGATGCTATTATTTTTAATTTGTGCTTTACAGAAGGGGACTCAGGCCCAGAGACGTCAAGAAACTTGCCCAAGGTCACTCAGCTGGGACAGGGATCTGACCTAAACTGGGGTCCGCAATGCCGTGTTCGGATCGTGCACCTGTCACCCTCCCATTCACGATTGTTCAAAGATTTTATTTCTATTTTCAGCGATGTGTGGTGTGTGTGTGTGTGTGTGTGTGTGTGTGTGTGTGTATGTGTGTGTGTGTGTGTGTGTGTGTGCATTTGTGCACATAAGTGAAGTGAACTCGGAGGCCAGAACTCCTGGAGCTGGAGTTACAGGCAGTTGTGAGCTGTGTCTGATGCGGGCCCTGGAAACCGAGTTCAGGTCCTCTGGGAGAGCAGCAAGCACCATTCACTGCCAAGCCTACCTTCCCAGCCTCCGTCCTGCTTTGCTAAGTGTGGCCTGCAAACGTGACAGTGGCCTGGCAGACAGCTCAAGGACAGGTGCTTCCCATACGCGCACAGGGTCCTGAGTTTGATCCCACATGAGAAGCCACACATGTGGTGACACTGTCTCGTGGTCCCAGCACCAGGGAGTGGGAGGGATCCACTCAGAGCCCACCCTACTCTCCTGGGAGGTTGCCATTCCAAGACCCTCAGCCAGGCTTTCCAACGCCTCTGGCAACTTGCAGCCTGGGAGGCATCAGACGCTGAAGATCAAGGTGTGGGAATCCCTGCTGGGAAAGCTGGTGCCCGGAGTCAGTGCAAGGGCCCTCCCAGCTGAGTACAGCAGACTGCAGCGTCTGTCCTGGGTGCTGTTGTCGAAGGGGCCTCAGCTCTTTAGGGGAGACACGTGACTTTGTGCCCGTGCACCTGAATCTCCCACTGTGAGTGGCTTTCCACCCCCAACGCCTGACTTTTAGACAAACTCGGCCAAGTCCGACAGCTGCCTGGCACAACCAAGGGTGGCGGTCACAGTCACAGATGCAAGGAAAAGCCCCAAGAGCACCATGAGCAAGGTCAGCCCTGGAGTGGTGGCCGGTGTGTGTGTGTGTGTGTGTGTGTGTGTGTGTGTGTGTGTGTGTGTGTACCGGATGACATCCATTTTGGTTTTTAACACAGGGTCTCTCACTGAACCAGGCACTCACTGAGTAGGCTAGGCTGCCGGCCAGTGAGTCTCAGCCTCCTCAGTGCTGGGATTGCCAGGGCACAGGACACCCAGTTTGTAGGTGGGTGCTGGAGACCTGAACTCAGGACCCTCACACTTGCCCAGTAGGAAGCACCTAACCCCCAGAATCTTCTCCCCAGGCCCTGGTGGCAGTTTTAATGGCCCCCGTGAGCCTCAGACAGATCATGCATCTTTCAAGTATTCAAGACTGAGTCGAGGTGGACAGCAGCTTCCTGTGGCCACAAGTATTTCCTAAGCATAGCTTCCGTTCTGCTTTTCGTCCACCACAGTGTCCAATGGCTCAGCCATCGGTCACCTCTCTCTGGGTCTCCCTAGACCTTTCCTGAGAACGGGGACCTTCTCTCCTAGACTGATCCCCCACACTCGAGTGCGTTCCATTAAACTTCGCACATCTGCAGGATAGGCTGGAGCCAGTGCGGCGGCCCATGGCGCTGAGCGGAGAGTTCTGAAGGGAGGAGGCTCTGGCACTTTGGTGAGTGTGGGAAGGAACTTCCCAGTGTGGGAAAGTGTCTCAGCTTGGAAGGTACGTGGCTTGTGGCTAAGAGCAGCCACACCCAGGGAACTAAAAGGCTTTTCTCTTTAACCTGATGAGTTTAGACAAACCATTTCCATTCTGTCCAAAGTTTTCTGATTGTTTGGTAAGTTTTGTTTTGGTTTTTCATTAAAAATATTTATTTTATTTTAAGTGTGTGTGTGTGTGTGTGTGTGTGTGTGTGTACCACATGAGAGCAGGTGCCCATGGAGGACAGAAGAGGGTGTGGATCCTCTGCCACTAGGTCTTCTATAAGAGCAGCAAGTGTTCCTACCCACTAAGCTGTCTCTCCAGATGGCTATTCTTTTTTTTTTTTTTTTTTCTTTTTTCATTTTGGAAACAAGTTCTCCCAGTCATAGCCCAGGCTAGCCTCAAACTCAAAGCCACCCTCCAGCCTCTGTTTCCGGGCCCTGGGATGACAGACACGTGCCGTCTTACCCAGTTTCATTCTGATCTTCCTTCCCGGATATTCTGTTTATAAAATGTCATACTTGGATTTAGCCATAGGTGGGAAAGTCAGATGCTATCAGAAGCCAAGAGAGGAGAGTCAGTGAATTCACAAGGCAGGACCTGGAATTGAGGGCAACAACCGCTGTGTACAGCAGTGTAGCCCTGGCCTAGCGTGTGCGAGGCCCCGGGTCTCGTGCATCGTGCTGGGTCTGCTTTTCTGGAGAGAGGTTACACATAGACCCTAGCAAATTCTCAAGGGATCGTGGATCACCCAGAAAGCACAAAGAGCCACATACCAACTTAAAAAGAAATCTGTGTGTGTCTGTTCACAGGTACGGGTGTGTCAGAGCAGGTGTGTAAGGGACAGAGGGTGACGTCGGGTGTCGATCTTCACCTTCCACCTCGTTCAAGCAGGATCTCTGCCAGGCTAGCTGGCCCAGAGTTTCTGGGGACTCAACTGTCTCCTCTCCTCCCTCCGATCCCATCTCACAGGAGGATCGCCAGGAGTACAGGTGCTTGCCACCACATACAACTTTTCCGTGGGCTCTGGAAACTTGAACTCGGGTCTTGGGGCCAGGGCTTTACACTTAATGAGCTCCTGCCACATGCCTCCATGTTCGGGATCCAGAACTTGAGCTGAAGGGCTTTTCCCCTCCCACCCATGCCCCACCTGAGGAGGCAAATGTTAGCTTCAAATTTAAACTTTAGAATCCAAACGGAATGGCCACAGGCGCCCTGGAAACGGACCCCTCAATCTTCAGAAGCGAAGGAATCGAAAGAACCAAAAAGAAAATTTTCAGAAAGGAGGGAGAGTGAGTTTGATTTGTGTTCTTCTCCGGTGTCTTAGAGTCACTAGGTAGCCGATGACCTTGAACTTCTGACCCCTCTGCCTCAACCTCTCCAGTTTTTCTGTGGCAGCTTCATTATATATATATATATATATATATATATATATATATATATATATATATATATATATATATCTTACACACTAAGAGGCCGGAACTTTTGCTGGGCCTCACAGCCGAGTTAATGACCCCCAGAGGTCACGTAAGACTTAAGACCGCCGCCCTACTGTGTCTGCAGCCTGTCTTTTTAACCCGCCTTTACGAGAACACTGGAACAGCCAATCTTACTTGCCTTGGATTCCCATGTAATCAACTTTTACAGCCTAAGCTAATGGGAAGCTGTGATCTTAAATGATGCGCTCTTTCCATGGCCCTGACCCAGAGTAATGCATCCAAGTTCAAAGAAGCAATTTGCTGAAAGCGGCAAAAATAGAGGTTGAAGGAAACCTCCTAAAATGAATACCCGCCATAAACGTTAAACACAACACTTGGATTATCAGTTGATAAACAGTGATATTTGCTATCTGGGTCAGCTGGGATCTGTTGGACCCAGTGACTTAATCCCTTGTAAAACTCTGCTGAAGATTTCTGTAAAGCATCCCATTCCTTCACCTACATGATGCTTGGTTTGCTGTTTGATAAAGACAGAGGGAAGCCCTTTGTGAGGGACAGACACACAGACAGATTCTCATACACACAGACACAGCCCCAGGGACAGATTCACAAGACAGGCTGAGGGACAGACACACAGACAGATTTGCAGACACACAGACACAGGGGCAGATTCACAAGACAGTCTAAGGGACAGACACACAGAAAGATTTGCAGACACACAGGGACAGGGACAGATTCACAGAGCAGACAGGGGACAGAAGGAAAACCCAGGGAGAGGGAGGTAGAGAATTCCACAATCTGGGCTCAATCTCGGTCAAATGACCCCAGGAGGAAGGGCTTTGATTTCTTCCCTTAACATTATCGGTGACTCCTGAGTTTATTGTACAAATGCATTGAAACCAACTGTACTTTTCTCCAACAGTGAGATCTCAGCACCCCCATACCCCACTTACACAGTGCTGGGGGGTACTATCACCTAAGAGCCTCCACAGAACGCTAAGGGACTTCTACCTCCCTTGTGATACCCCTGCCCACCCCAGGACTCCTGGGTGTGACCCCCCCAGGAGTGCCACATTTCCACCCTCTCTGGACAGAACAGCAATGCTTCTCTCCTGGAGACCCCCAGATTCCCCCAGGGGACAAATCCTAGGGATGTCTACAGGTGTCTCCCCGATTAGGGATGGGAAATGGGTACCACATCCCATTGGCTAGACCTTGGTCATGTGCTCATCATGGACCGGAGGTAGAGTCAAGTCTAGTAACATTTCCTGAGGACTGAAGAGGGGATTTACAAGAGAACATTCTGGTTGTTAGCGGAGTTACCTGGTAGCATGAACACACGTTACCCCGCCAAAGGTCACGTGCTACACTGTGTGGTGTAGGCAGAGTCCGTTTAGGAGCTGAACATATGAAAGACTGCAGAACAGGAACACAGAGAAGTCAGGAGGCAAATCCAAGGCAGTGACATTTACAAGGGATAAGTATAATCTTGTGTTTAGGCCTTTTAAATGGCACACAGTGTAGATGGATTTACATCTACAGAATTTTTTTTTAAAAGCACACAGAGATAAAAGGAATGGATTCCTGTTGTAAGAAAACTAAATGTGAATCATAAGGGAACCCCCCAATTCTTGTTCAAGCCATACTGAGGGGGTGAAAGAGGTAGCACAGTCAGACCTGGGTGCTGGACTTAGCTTCGTCTTCCCGTTGCAAAGGGGTGTGTCCAGGTCAGAGGTGGGGAGGAGCTGGAGACAGTCTGCTGAGGTGTGGTTGAGGAATCTGACATGTTTTGCTCGTGAAAGAGATGCTTGGAAGTCTGTGAAGCAGGAGATAAAAGGCTGTCAGATCCACAGAGAGATGACACTTGTGTAAGAGAATGTGGGAGCTGGAGAGATGGTTCAGCAGTTAAGAGCACTGACTGCCCTTCCAGAGGAACAGGGTTCAATTCCCAGCACCCACAGGACAACGTACAACCACCTAGAATTCCAGTTCCAGAGGATCTGACGCCCTCTACTGGCCTCTGAGGGTGCTGCACACATGTGCCGTGCACAGCCAGCCAGCCAGGCAAAACACACCCACGTTAAAAAGTATGTAATGTTTTTGAAAAGAAGCTCGGTGACTTAGGGGTCCAGTGTTGGCTGCATTAAGGAGGGTCCCACCAGTTGAATGAGTAGATGACTCCCAGCGGAGAGTCAGGGTGGCCCGATCACTTCCAAGAACGGTACAGATGAGCCCACATTCCAGAAGGACACTTATAGAGGTGCAGCCTTCTCCAAAGTACATCTGTCCCAGTCGGGGTCACTATAGCTGTGATGAAACCATGGTCAAAGGCAACTCGGAGAGGAAAAGGTTTATTTTACTCACAGTTCATCATCAGAAGCAGTCAGGACAGGAACTCACACAGGGCAGGATCCTGGAGGCAGGAGCTGATGCAGAGGCCATGGAGGGGTGCTGCTTACTGGCTTGCTCCCATGGCTTGCTCAGCCTGCTCTCTTGAGAACCCAGGACCACCAGCCCAGGGAAGGCATCACCCACCATAAGCTGGGCCCTCCCTCATCAATCACTAATTAAGAAAATGCCTTACAGCTGGATCTCATGGAGGCATTTTCTCAGTTGCGGTTCCCTCCTCTTTGATGACTCCAACTGGTGTGGAGTTGACATAAAATTAGCCAGCTCTGCATCCGGTTCAACTCTAGATTAAAAGGATAAAACATGTTCGACTCGCCAAACTCTAGCCGCCTTCTCAGACTCCACACAGAGCGTTACCGCACAAAAGCCGTGAGGCCCTCCAGGACGACAGCATCTTCACGTCAGTGGGAGGAGCACACCCTGGAAAACAAAGTTCCAGAAACACAACAAAAAGCAAAAACGTGGCGCTCAGAGCCCTCCCTACGCTGTGAGACCCGCGGGTCCGGGCGAGCGTCTAGGCCCCTCCCCTCTTGTTTCATTTCAAAGGCAGCTGAAGGAAGGTGGCTTTGTCGTGGCTGCGGCTTGCAGTTCCAGGGCCCAGAGTGACGTGGGAGGGAGGGCACGAGGCGGCTGCCCACGTGGCACCGCAGCCAGGAAGCAGAGGGAGATGACGCCGGTGCCCACTCCGTTGATTCTCCTGTTGACTCAGCCCAGGCCGGAGCCACGCCCAGGGATGGTGCAGCCCACAGTAAGGGCGGATCTCCCCTCCCGGGAACGCACCCACAGGCATCCACAGTGTCTCCTAGGTGACTGCAAATCCAGCCCGGTTCCTATGATGACCAAACATCCCTGTGCACACAAGGCCAGTATCGCCACTTCCAGGCCTCCGTAGAGGGAATCTGAACACACCCCTAATGTATGGGGGACTCTTGTGTTCCCCTGGCAGCCGGGCAGGGTGCTAAGACGGAGTTCCGGAAGTCAGCTAGGTCCACCCTTGTTGTTTGGGTCCACTGAGTCTCAGAACACGGCCTGGGGCCAGAGGCCCCACCTGCTGCTGGCTGGTGCTTTGCATCCCTTTGTGGAGGGGAGGCTCAGCTAGGCTGATACCCTGGAAAGATGAAGGGGCGGGGCTATAGCAAGCTCCTCCCCCAGCTCCGCCCTTGGCCTAAGGCTTGGAAGCGCCCCTTCTGGGCTCTATGGAGCATGCGCACTCACCAGGACTTTGATGGCATCTCCAACTCAGGCCAATTAAAAAACAGGGCACACGCTTGGGGCGGGCACCAGAGAGGGCTGTGGAGGAAACCAACCGTGAGCCTGGCCAGGGCTTTCTGGGCAAACCAAGGGAAGGAAGGGGCAAGCCAGACAGAGGGAACAGCCTTCCCAAGGGCACAGGGGCAGAAACTGCAGAGATGATACCAGAGGGCACCAGGGAGGGATGGGGAGATGGACCTAAGGCCAGGATTGTGAGGGGTCTCGGGTGTCCCACAGACATGCTCATCTGCTCCTGGGGGCTCAGGAGAGTCTGGAAGGTGCTAGGTGGAGGCTGGTGGGCCCCAGGGGACTGTTACTGGTGGAGGCTGGTGGACCCCCAGGGGACTGTCAGGAGCAGGCTGGTGCCCCAACGTCAGGTGCAGCTGGGCCCCAGGGGACTGTCAGTGGAGTGGGCCCCAGGTGACTGTCAGGAGGAGGCTGGTGCCCCCAGGGGACTGTCAGGTGGAGCGGGAGGGACTGGGTGGAGGCTGGTGACCCCCAGGGGACTGTCAGGAGGAGGCTGGTGACCCCCAGGTGACTGTCAGGTGGAGGCTGGTGACCCCCAGGTGACTGTCAGGTGGAGGCTGGTGGCCCCAGGGGACTGTCAGGTGGAGGCTGGTGACCCCCAAGGGACTGTCAGGTGGAGGCTGGTGACCCCCAGGGACTGTCAGGTGCAGGCTGGTGGCCCCCAGGTGACTGTCAGGTGCAGGCTGGTGGCCCCCAGGGGACTGTCAGGAGCAGGCTGGTGGCCCCCAGGTGAGTGTTCTAGGTCTTGGTGAAGTAGAGGCGGACGGACTTTGATGGTGAAGATTCCAGGGGCTGAGGGGCTGGGAAGGACGGTACTGAGGTGTTGGTGGCACCTCAGGGCGATGGTGGCACCCGGGCAGGGTTGCTCCTCTGATCCAGAAACTCCAGCCCAGTGTGCAGCCGCTCAGAGCTCACACAGGCATGGAGCCAAGCCCACCCTGTCTATGGTTTTATCACTTCCCTGTTTCTCCCCACTGACACCTTCTCCTCCAGCGCAGACACCCTGGAAGCCACTGAGAAGTGGGACGTTCAGAATTCCCCAGGGTAAGAAGGAGCTGCGGGGGAGGGGGAGGGGGAGGAGCACACAGCTGTTCACACACAAGCACACAGCCTCCCCCATCAACACAGGCACAGCACCCACACACACACACACAGGCACACGCATGCACACACAGATGCACACAGGCACACAGCCCCAACCCACCCCCGGCACATAGCACCCCCTCATACACACACACACACATACACACACACACAGGCACACAACACAAACACAGGCACACAACACCCCCTACAGGCACACACTTGTATACACAGCTTCACACACACACACACACACACACACACACACACACACACACACCCTCCCTCCCACACACGCAGATACACACAGGCTATACACATGCACACACATACACATGCACATACAAGCACACATGTAAACACAGGCACGCTCATTCACACAGATGCACACACAGGCATACATACACACATGCACACATGTGCACACAGTGTACACACAGGCACACAGCACATACATGGGCGCACACACACACACACACAGGCCCGCCTCCCTCCACCACCATCCTGTCTCCCGGAAGATCTGGTTTCCTCCCGGGGCCATCTGTCGCTGACTCCGCTCTAAATCTTGCTGTCTCCTTGCCATGCTGCATAATTAATTACTTCAAAGCACGGAGGCCCCCACGGCTCGCGGGGCCGGGAGCCAGCTGGCCAGTGGAGAAGTGACTTGCCATGATAGCGCCGGGCCCTGCCGCCGCCGCCACCGCGGTGGGCAGCCTGGACAAAGCCCCAACCCTGACCCGATTTCCACAGAACCATCTGCCACCGGCTTGGCCAGGGCCAGGTTCTCGCAGGGGCCTCGGTGACATGGGTGGCACTTAGAGACCGGGCGGCCACATGCTGGCCATTACCATAAAAGGGAGTGAACCGGGCCGGCTCGGCTGCGACCCGACACCATTTGTCCTTGTCAGTCAGTCCCTGCGTCTAGAAGTTGTTCGCGCCACTCCCGAGGGGTGACTGGACTCCGGAGCCTTTGGGGACCGTGAAGAATAACATGAAAGTGCCTGCGTGGCAGGGGTGTGGCTCGGGGTACAGGTTTGCGTAGCATTCACAGAGCGCCTCGATATAAAAATAATTACATAAGATAAAGTGGCTGAACCCAGCCCAGGAGCCGGGGCTCAGAGCCCGGCTCCTTCTGAGGCTGGACCTTGCAGACAGTGGCGTCCACTAGAGTTCCGATTTGGCCAGCCAACAACTCTACCCAATCAACAATCCCCTCAGAACAAAACGCCCTGGCCCTGATGTGCAGCTAGAACATTGTCGATCGCAGGTGGCAGAGAACTTGGACCGAGGGAGGGGTTGTGTGAGCTTCTGCATTTGAACGGCCCGAGGGCAGATCTCAGGGGTAGCTTGGACCAGGGGCTCCAGGGATGTTCCCAGGATCCTATCTCATTCCTAATCTGCAGCTTGGAGTCATGTCCACACCCCAGCAGCAGCAGCAGCTCCAGCTCCATCTCTATATCACCCCCGCCTCATGCATCCCTCCCCCTAGCACGGGGAGGAAGCCCTGATGGTTCTCAGGGATCTAGGCCTGGCACACCCAGGTCACCCCACACATAGGCCAGCGAGTGGCCGGGCTGATGTCTGTGCCAACTACACCAGGTGATCACAACATTCCACTCTGCATCCTGGGCACGGAGCCAGCTTCCTGGAAGTTTGGAAAATGGGTATGAATGAGAGGGTCTGCACCCTCATGAATAAGGGGCTCTATTTCTACTTAATTAAAAAAAAAAAGATAGCATGAATAAGCATGCCGGAAACACATGTGTGCGCACAGGACCTCTTACAAACATCCCAGAGTGTGCATACTCCAAGACCTCTGAGAGCCAAATGCCCATGTTACAGATAGAGCAACATTCCTTAAACCCAGAGAAAGAAAGAAACAGGACCCTCATGACATCATCTAAGCCCCTGGGTCAAGCCACACCTGAACGTCTGTCGTCACCAGGCAGACGACATACGTAGTCCTGGCTGGACTGTGCTCCCTGGGTGCCTGTTTTCTCTCTCAGCGTCCACGGTTGGAGGGCAAACCACAGTCACCCACACAATCGCTCCACGCAAACATCCCAGCCAATTCCCCTCGCTGAGGTGGCCACAGGGAACTGCGCAGCTATTAGACGGAGACCCCAAACTCTCAGCCCAAACCGACCCATCCATCTCTTCCCTACAGGGACAGAGCGGGCATCTCCTCCCATCATGCCTTGAAGCGTGATTCTGGGCATGGTCAGAGCCCTTCCCTCAGGGGCAGGTGGTCAGAGCAGAGGACAAGCGCCACAAGAATCCAGCCCCAGGCTGTCATCCCTGCCCGAGCTCACGCTCCACTGCGCCGTCTCATCCCCCACAAGAGCCTCCCTGTTTGGAGGTGGCCTATGCAAAGCTCTTTTTCCTCTGACAAAAAGAGGTGTATCTAAAATAGGCCAGGGCCTGGGCCTCCGGCCAAGCGTGGGTTAAAGTGGGTCAGGCTGGAGAGAAGGCGGGCAGGGCGCTGCAGGAATGGGCAGACAGACAGCTCCAGCTGACCCCGCTTCCTCTGTGCTGGGCACTGGGCTGCACATTCAGTGTTTGTGACCTCCCTAAGTCCCCACGCTGTCAGAGAATGAGCGCACTGGGATCTACAAATTACACAGGGGGAAACTGAGGCTTGAGTCAGGATGCAGGGGCTTCCTCCGGACCCAAGGCCTGAACGTGGAGCCGGCAGAGCAGACTTTCAGGCTACATCGCGGCAGCAGATCACTTGGCCATCTGGCATCTTGCTGCCCAGCCCAGGCCAACCCAAGCCTGAGGGCCTGAACACAAATGTGTCTCTGCGACTTCCTTTGCCACTTAAAAAAATTAATGTTTTATTTTATGTGCACTGGTGTGAGTTACAGATCTGGAGTTACAGACAGTTGTGAGCTGCCATGTGGGTGCTGGGAACCGAACCCAGGTCCTCTGGAAGAGCAGTCAGTGCTCTTAACTGCTGAGCCTTCTCTCCAGCCCCACTTGCCAGTTTTTAAGTGAGATTAAGGAATGAGAACAGCTGGAGATCGTGGTTTTAATGCAAATGGTTTCAAGTAAGATAAAAAAAAATGTTACTTACTTCAGGTATGGCTGGATCCAGGCGTTGGTACAATAGCCTT
Source organism: Peromyscus leucopus (assembly GCF_004664715.2). NCBI lineage: Eukaryota > Metazoa > Chordata > Mammalia > Rodentia > Cricetidae > Peromyscus > Peromyscus leucopus. The sequence continues at coordinate 3,452,310 of NC_051082.1, forward strand.
TTTTGTTGTTGTTGTTGTTCTTTGAGACAGGGTTTCCCTGTGTAGTTTTGGTGCCTGTCCTGGATCTCACTCTGTAGCCCAGGCTGGTCTTGAACTCACAGAGATCCGCCTGCCTCTGCCTCCCGAGTGCTGGGATTAAAGGCGTGTGCTGCCGCCGCCGCCTCTGCCGCCACCCGGCTGATACAATATCCTTTCAGCTCTCTCTTCCTCTTCAGCCTCTGTGAGACCCCATCTTCAAGGCAGCAGGAACAGTGACGGGAGACTGGATCCAAAATGGTGTGCTCAGGAGCTCCCTCCCTCCCCTCCCCTCCCCTCCCCTTCCCTCTCTCCCCTCCCCACCTCCATATTCTTCTCCCTATGTATTTCTCTCTTCCCCTCTCAGCATCTACATAGGAATACAAAGAGAGGTTTGGATTGGCAATGTGTCACTGGTGATGGGGACACCAAGGAAGAGATGTTGCTGTCAGAGCCAGTGCTCCCACAGGCCCGGGACAGCATAGATCAAGGATAGAGTGCGAAGGCTCCCAGCATGCTTTGCTTCCTGAGCATAGCCCTTGACCTGTGTAGCCAGGATATCCACTAAGACTTGGGACATCAGGATTTATTTCAGAACACAACTCACAATGAGAAAGAGACGTGTTTGGCTTTTAACGAGACAATGAGACGGGGCAGCTGAGCCACGCAGAGGATGGTCCCTGCCTTTTCACCTCATCACACACGGCAGCAGACGGCTTGGAACCATTTGCCTCATCCTAGAGGGACGGTGAGGTCCCCGGCTGAGAGACAAGGTGTGAGCGGGGTGGAGGTATGTATGGTAAGCCCATACCCTGACTTCAACATGAGGGACTCTGGGGGGAGAACACACCAGATCCAAAGGAGGGCAGGAAACAAGCATCATGTGAGGTCTGCTGTGGCCTGTGAACGCCACGCTGTCTCTAACCCTGTAGACCTGGCCGCAAGCCCAAGTCTCAGAAGCCCGAGCCCCAGGTCTCCAGAACCTGCTGCTCCTTGTTGCTGCGCAGAACAGGACAGAAGCAGCTTCAGTCAGGAAGGGCAGGCTCACTGCGGCTCACAGGTGAGGTGCAGCCTGTCACGGTGGGAAGGCATGGTGCCAGGGTGCCAGGTGGCTGCCACATTGCGTCTGCAGTCGGGAGACAGAGAGAGATCCAGGCTGGTTCCCTGGATCCTGGCTCTTCCACCCAGGTCCCCATGCCATGGGATGGCGCCACCCACATTCAGGTTAAGTCTGAGCCTCTCTGGGGACATCTTCATAGACACGCTCGGAGCCGTGTCTTCCGGGGGACTCTATCCCAGTCCAGTCGATGAGGTGGATGTCCATCGAGGTGCACTGAGCGTAAGCACCCCAGGATTCCCAGCAGAGCCTTGGCACTTACAGCAGCAGCAGCTCCTTTCTTAGTTTTCGCACAGCATCCTTCTAGTCGTTCTCTCC